>NC_068356.1:104321630-104599720 GCF_020536995.1 Dreissena polymorpha | reverse complement strand
GGCTAAATAGATAGAACAATTTGTACACTCAATTCGACATCAATACAGTTTGTGCGTCACCTCTTATTTGCAGGGCAAACAGCGTTTTTACTTTACAAAAAAGGCTATGTTCTCATTTTAGTACTGACTTTCATATTCCTATCAACATGTTAACATGTAAAAGTATAAAAAGCAGTGGAAGCGTGGCCTCACTTTAATGCATTGCATTTCAATCCGAAAGTTATCAGGGTTTATTTACAGGTCATCGCTGCGTCCGAAGACGCTTATGTGCTGACCTGAGTTCGTGGCCAGTTTGTTATATAATATAGACCCTATCCGTGAACTAGGTTAACTGAGATTTTCTTTAGACCACAAAAGATGTTAAATGAAGATATTCAGCGATACAATTATGGTATGTCAATAATAGAGTCTTTATGTGTTTTCAAACAATACCATGATAAATATTATTTTAAATTAATTTAACAAGAATTATTCCACCATATTGCCTAATGTATTAAGCATGAGCGCGATGATTCTCGATACTGTTAATAATCGAATCAAAAAGCAATGCCCGACAAAACCACTAAAACAGGTTTGTTCGAAGAACGCGCGTATAAATATCTAAAATATGTACGGATACTTCGCGTGTGGCGGTTGACTCATATGTTTAAATTTCACTTCCATTCTTCATTTGGTTTCTGTTTTGTATATATAGGTTTATGACCAGCAATATGTAATTATGTAAAATAAGCCGCGAAACTCCGCGTAACATCCCGTATTGCGTGTGGTCCAGCTAAGAACTACAGAAAAAGACATTCGCTATCCTTGGTCTCATTTTTTGAACTCTTTACCTTTCACAAACTCAAACCACAATCAACGCCGTATATCTTTTTTAAAGATATTTCTTGTTTGCATTTAAACGTTTATAGCCCCATGACCCTAATCAAAAAGAATTTTTGTATGACCTTAAGGTTATTTAAATATAATTAAAAACATTATCGCTTTTTAAATGGTCACCCTTTAATCAAATCAAATTGAATCAGAAGCGGATAATAATGTGTTAAACAATAAATCTAAGTGGATACATTTTACTGCATAAATGAATGTATTCAATAAATAAAATAATTAACGTTAATCCAATAAACAAATGACAGGGTAGATCTAGTATCGTACATAAAGTGTAAATAAGTTATATAGTATATTATGATTTAAAAGACATGTTGTTAATTGTACTGATCTGCGATATAAAAGGATGGTCGCACAACGAATATTTCGACGCGTGTTGGTCGCATTAATTTAATATTGCGGTTGGATTGAATCACAGGTAATATTGCACAAGCTGATGAAATATATAAGTTTCATTTAAAAAATGAGGGTGCGTCTACCTGGTAAAACCTGTAAATTATTAATATCATAGTGTACGTTTAATAGTTTTACCAATTTAGACATTCCCTTGATTTAACCAGGAAATGACTGGGTTTAATATGTATTAATATAAGTGTTTATCACATGGTTTACATGATGTTTTTTGTGTGTAAACATTCACTGTCAATAATGTTTTCGTACGTACGTGTAAGATAATTAAAGCGTTTTATGATAGCATCACTGATCAATCGCATCTCACTATTTTGGTGTCGCATGATTTCTCACGAACTGATTTCGCGTACGTAAACGAATTTTAGATTTATTTAAAAACTCTTCTTTAATAACTTTGGACGATTTCCTCCGTACGCAAGCATGTGACGCTCGTTATTTAATGCAATATTTCATTAAATTCGTCAGAACAAAACTTAATAGTAGACGAGGCGGCTGAATTAGTTGGAAGGAGATTATTGGACATACCTTAGTTAGTAGACTTGCTTAGTTGATAGGAAGTAGTAGAGGGACGGTTGGGCTTAGTTGGTAGTAAGTAGAGGGACGTTTGGCTTAGTTGCTACTAAGTAGACGTGGCGGTTGGCTTGTTGGTTATACATACATGTATACGGGGCGGCTGACTTAGTAGGTAGTAAGTAAAGGGACGGTTGGCGTAGTTGGTAGTAAGGAGACGGGACAATGTGCTTTGTTGGTAGTGAGTAGACGGGACGGTTAGCTTAGTTGGAAGTGATTAGAAAGGACGGCTGATACAATTGGTAGTAAGTAGACAGGACGGCTGGCTTAATTGGTAGTAAGTAAATGGGACGGTTAGCTTAGTTGGAAGTGATTAGGAGGAACGGCTGATACAATTGGTAGTAAGTAGACGGGACGGCTGGCTTAATTGGTAGTAAGTAGATGGGACGGCTGACTTAGTTGGTAGTAATTCGACGGGACAGCTGGCTTAGTTGGTAGTAAGTAGACGGGACTGCTGGCCTAGTTGGTAGGGGATCGCTAATCGAAATCACAGCCAAAAGATATCGGTGAGCTGTTTAGGATTTGGTGGTATAATGATTGTGAAGGCCATTTGTCCCCTACCTCTGATTCAAGTTATGAAGTTTTACAAAACTTGCAATTGAAATTGTAAATAAACTTTACTTGACAACGAACACTTGATCTTAAGTTACTTAACGCTGTCACAACAAAATTATTAAAATGGAATTGATTTAAAATGAATTTAAACGCCCAATATCGTTGTCAATTTGTTGACTTAGATTTCCATTTTTATGATTGATATTTGACTGTGAACATCAAATTAAGAAAACCAATGACAAACATGCATATCCATGCATGGAATTCTGACGAAATTCTAGACCTCGTTCAGTTAAATTCGATATGAAATGATGACTGGTGACAGATGCTTGTTTAAAATATTGAAAGATCACGGACATATTGACCATCCCTCTATAGCACTCATTATAAAGGATCAAACTCACAATGTCCTCAAAATTGTATGAAAAATATTTACGAAGAACCTTAATTTGAACTGTCATCTTTTGTAGCCATGACGGCGTCTTGGCGTCAAATATGACCGTCTCCCAAGTCGAAGTTCGGGACGCAGATCTTGAGTTTATTTGCATCCTCTTCTCTGACCAGTATTTGGAGGGTCAGACGAAAGTGGTCACATCACTCTACGTCGTAAATGGTAAGTTTATGTGAATCCTCTTCTCTGACCAGTATTTTGAGGGTCAGACGCAAGTGTTCACATCACTATACGTCGTGAATGGTAAGTTTATGTGCATTCTCTACTCTACATACTACTTTGAGCGTCAGACAAAAGTGTTTACATCACTACGTCGTTAATGGTAAGTTCACTAGTATCATCTTCTCCCCACACTACTTCTAGGGTCAAACAAAAATGTTCACATCACTACGTCGTGAATGATAATTTTATATGCATCCTCTACTATACAGTACTTCTAGGGTGAAACAAACCTTCTCATCACTCTCCGTTTGACACTGTACGCTTATAATTGTATATACAGTACATCCTGAACGCAAGTACGTTCTACCGGTGATTTTTATATTTACGTACGCATATCCAGTGCAAAATGTTGTTTATGACGTCAGATTATCAAAAACGTTGTTTACGGTAATCGTGTGCAGTGGTCGGCTGAAAACATACACTCACAGGTAAGTATTTTTTTTAATGCTTTGTCCCCAATAGTTGGTTATTACTTGTTATTGAGTCTCTGTATGAACACGCTTTATAATTTAAATAATATGTTATCACGTAATGAGAAAATTGCTTCTGCTTTTAATTGTTAGCACCAATTAATTATTGCGAAACGTAATTGCATTCTACGCATTTAACTGGAGTCAACTGATGTCACCAAACTTATGAGAATAACAGGTTACTGTCATATCGTTGTGTAATATATCAGCTGAGGCTTAGAATAAAAGAACGGTGAGTTTGTTATGTTACACAACGATAGGACAGTAACCTGTTTTTCTGTATATCATACCTCTACGTCAATATTTTAAAATAAAAAAATAAATATAATCGCTATTACGCTTCATGTTAAGCGTGAATAAATATGATGTTTTAAGTTTGACGTTTTAATAATGGCGTAATACGCACTTGCGTTTATTATTTTAAAGCGTGTTTGTTTTAGCTGTGTTGCTTTTTGTGTCTTAAATATATAACACCTCGGTATTTGTTTAGTTGAATCTGATTCTTGTTTTACCAAAATGATGAATTTATAGTTGATTCCGAGTAATATGACCTACCTCCAAACATGACGTGGTATTAAAGAAATTTATCAAGCAGCGTTATATCAGGCAAGATCACTGTAGTGGTATTATAAAAAACAAGGCTTGACCGGTATTATCAATTTCAGAAAAGAAGACAGGGGCGGACGCATCGATGTTTCTTCCGGTGATAATCATTCCTGCAGCAGCAGCGTCCGTTGTCTTGGTGACGTTACTAGCAATGTGTTTATGTCACCTAAAAGCGAGGCGGAACTTAAAATCTGCGTCAGACGGAAACGTTAGTGACGCCACGCGGTTCATTCACAGACAGATCGTTATGACCGACGCAGTTAAGCCGAGTCTTGTTTGATCTGAGACCTTGTGTTGTATCAAAGATTCGCAGGAAATTTAAGTAACGACGAAATTTTGCAGTTTAGAACATAGTCGCTTTAATGTGATCTGAATGTACCTGATATAAAAGGGCTTGTGGCAAAATAAAACAAAAATTTATACAATGTCATCATTCGATTTGCATTAGAAATGGTACTTTATACAATGTCATCATTAGATTTGCAATAGATATTGGTACTTTATACAATGTCATCATTAGATTTGCAATAGATATTGGTATATACATTGTCATCATTAGATTTGCAATAGATATTGGTACTATATATACAATGTCATCATAAGATTTGCAATATTTTGGTACTTTGGACGCGTACTGTTTCGGATAAAAGATATCGCGCTGTGTATGTTTCCAACGATGGTGAATATTTTTTTTTGCACTTAATTTCATTGATATAAGGATAAGAATACTGTGCGCAATATTCAATATGCAGACGTTATAACACAGCGCTGTATTGGTTACTTTTAAATTACGTATTTGACATGCTGTCCATGCCAACCTTTCTCTTGATCTGTGCGCATTTATTTACTGAATGTTGTTTTACTTGTCATTTGTTATATTAATATCGCTCTAGGAAAATCGGGATTGGCTCATGTGCTTAAAGTGTCGTCCAAGATTATCCTGTACAATCAGCACAGACTAATCAGGGACGACACTTAACGTACATGTATTAAGCCCGTTTTCACAGAACGTTGCTTATATCATGATGTATTGATATACGTGTATACATTTTCATGGAGTGTTTAATTGTTTCTTCAATTGATTGTTCAAATTGTTAATTATGTTAATATACATTTTAATTATGTTGATGTATATACATGTATATGTTAATATATTACGGTACTTGTCAAATATTGTTCGTCCATGTTGTGTCAAATATTATTTGAAAATATGTTTACATGTTCATGCATTTTATGATGATTGTTTTACACAATAAAAGATAACACACATTAATAATAGAATTATGTATTTGTTAAATTGTATTATGCATTAGCCACAGTGTTTAAGACGTCCTCTCAGATATTTTGATGCGATTCATCATCTTTCTTTACATCAGCCGTTCATTTACAGCTGAACGAATCAAATAGGCGCGTGATTTATATTAATAATAGTATTTTTGACCTGTTTCTCTTCGGTTTGCGGACCACAAACAGCTGGATTTAAATACAATATTTATTGTAAATGTGTATTTTCCGGCAATAACATTATGTGTACAATATAGTAAAAACAATTTACAAAATAAATATGTTTTATGAATGCAATGTATAATTGAGCGAATTTTTCAAATCAAAATCACATCATTTCAAAATGGAATTTCTACAAAAATAACAATATATAATAGTTTTACTAATGCAAGCAATGAACACGTCAATAAGAAGCCTCGTTCTGGGAAAACTGGACCTGAATTCATGTGCGTAAAGTCTCGTCTCAGATTAGACTGTGCCTTAACTCGATTTGCGCTAAGAAGAGACTTCTTTAAACGCAAATTATCGTAACAGCGGAAAGTATCATTCCTGATTATCCAGTGCGGACTGCACATGCTAATCTGGACGACGACACTTAACGCATATGCATTCAGCCCAGTTTTCCCAAAACGAGGCGCAATGTAATGTAAACACTACTATTTCTTCGGTTTTATTTTATCAGAAAACTTCTGAGCTCCCCATAATTGGGAGTTATAATTTCATTAAACGTCAACGACTTTACGTGATGTAAGTGCGAAAGCGAAGTCTCAGTCACGTTAAAAACTGTCTGGTTTACACCTAAAGGCACGTTTAAAATCTAAGAGTTATACTTTATCATTCGAGATCGAACATAGCACATTTCCCGCCGGAAATGCGCAATGCGGCGACTTCCGGTGAAGAACGATGCTCGTACCAAGTGATTCGAGATCGTTCGAAGCTAATTGTCTAAGTCCCGCAACCGTGAGATCACATGGGAAAGATTTAAATTAAAGAAGCTGTAACTTCCGGGTGAATTCTTCGGCCCGGTGTTCTATGGAGAAGGCAAGCAGCTTGATGCTCGTTGACGACAAGGGGCCGTATTCCAGTAGCTTCTTAAGTTAAAAAATAACTTAAGTTGAAATATTGCACATATTTTTTCTTATCTCCGCCATTTTTCTTTAAAAATAAGAATTCACTTAAGTTAAATTCTGGTAGCTTCATAAACTTAATAAATTTCTTTACTCTGTGTATTTTTTCTCATATACTTGAAATTAAGTTAACTTCCTTTAACTCTAAAAGGATTTCTTAAAGAGAAATACTAAGCGTTTCATGTTTTGTTTTTGACATTTCAAATTTAACTTAAGAAATTTATTTGAGAAAAATTTCTTAACTTAAGTGAAAACTTAAGAAGCTACTGGAATACGGCCCCAGGCTATTCAGCGTGGCGTGTGTAAAACTCGGCTCTACGGCGGGACCCGTGACCTCCTTGTACTCCACCAGTGAAACACGTACGTGATTTATTAACCGGACGAATGCAGCGAAATAAAACGCTACTGCACGAATAGTTGCTCTGGGAAAACTTGGGCATGTGCCCCCGTTTTCACAGAGCGAGACTCATATTGTTTTTACAAACATATTTGCGCCTCTGCTTATTAACGTGAAATGTGCATTCAAGTCAAGTAAATTTTATTTACAAAGTCGGATACATAAACAAGTAACGTAAGCTCTAATGAGCTTTTTAACCGACTAACAAGTACATATAAATTCATACACATAAAATGTTAAGATAATGTTAAGACAAACAAACTAAATAATGCATGTATCATCACAGACAATAATATATATGTTAATATAATGCCGTTGTAGTACATCATAGAGGGAAGGTACTAGGTGGGATATAGATACATTAAACATAAAAAACCTGACATACACACATTATACAAATATTACAGAGTTAAAACTTGTGCTGTAGCTGCTGATCTTGACTATATGTATAAAAAAACGCCATAAAAGAAAGAGAGTAAAACACTGAAAGACGAATATGGACACAACAGTGCGACAAGTAAAAAAGAAATCGACTATCCCCTCAAATTAGATTTGTGAGTAACTGAGCAGCAGCAACCTCACAAGACAGAGTATACATATAATTAAATGTATGCATTTTAAGCAAGGATAGCACATTGTTAAAGCCGGACATTTAAAATAGAATAGGCTAGTACAAGTGTGACTAAGGACATATGATTAAGACTAGTATTTAGCACATATAATCAAGCACATGTAAAGCATTTAAAGCATTGCAGGCTAATAAAGCTATTATGAGCATTCAACTAATCGTTCTAGACTTTGCTAAGCTATCTATGAACTATAAACTAGCAGCAACAGAAAACAAAATAACAGTAGCAGAACAACATAAAAAAGCTTGCACCATAACATAGCAAAATAACGAAATAACAGAAATGCAGGTATATCGATACCAAGGCTATTGAAAAGACAATTATGTGACATCGAACGAGGACCAAGAGCAGTTTTCTCCATGCCAAGTATTTACTAGAGATCGGAAATGGTTAAAATAGGATGCTTTCATGAAGTTTTCCGGAAGGTCATTCCATACTTTGGCAGCAGCATACCTAAAAGATTTCTAACCATATCTTTCTGTCCTTGGTAGGGGTATCTCAACAGTATTAGAGTGGCTAAAATTATAATTAACCTTTTTTAGATGCAGTAAATCATGAAGATACTCTGGGGGACATTTTATTAAGAATTGTGTATGTTTCTAAGGCAATAGATCTTAACATTCTAACTTTCAGTGAGATAAGACCAGATTTTTCAAGTAATTCATTAAAGCTGCAACAGAAATCATCATATATGAATCTCAGAGCTCTTTCCTGTTTTCTCTATCTTTCTAGTATTAGATTCATTGGTAAAGTGCCAAGTCAGAGGACAATAGTTAAAGTTTGACATAACAAAAGAGTAGTATATAGTGAGTCTGCTTAATCTATTCAGATGTATACCAATCCGTTTCAATACATTCAGATGTCTAGAAGCTTTCTTACCAATACTTGATACATGAAAGTTGAAATTTAACATAAAATCTAGATTTACACAAAGTAATTTCACTTTATCTTCACACGCTATTTCTATATTATTAAATTTTAAGTTAATTTTCTGCCGGTGGGTTTTCTTCCCAAGGACTATTGCCTGAAATTTCTCTGGCTTTGCCTGCATATGATTTTTTTGAGAACCAATCTATAAGAGTTAAGCTATCTGTTTCGAATGTACTAACTAAATCTGTAACACAGGAACAATAGTAAGAAAGAGTATTGTCATTTGCATATTTGTATAATTGGCTTTTGTTAATAAAATAAGAAATGTCATTATTTAATATGTTAAAAAGTATAGGTCCACGTATGGAACCTTGTGGAACACCTTTTATAATACCTTGATAATTACTACATATATTTACTATCTTAACACATTGTTTCCTATTAAATAAATAACTTTCAATAAGATTCAAAGACTGATCAGACATACCATAGAATTTCATTTTTAATATCAATAAATCATGAGGCAAACAGTCAAAGGCTTTTAGAGATCCATCAGAATTGCTGCCAGATACTGATTTTGTCCAAGAAGTATTTCCAGTCTTCAAAATTATTTAGTAGAGCAGTATTGCATCCATAACCGGGCCTTAATGCATTACATTGTTAGTGTCTTTATAAATAATGCAGTTAATCCATGGGTCGTAATAAAGGGAATTACATGTCAACTTAGACCTAATATTAAAACACTTAAAATAACAAACTGTTCAGATGTTATCATATAATATTAAAGTGTAAATATTTGTTTAAATGTCATAACATCACAGTTCAAATCAAATTTAACCAAAGATGATACTCTTCAACTAAATTCCAGTTTAATCCCTCAATGTTCGTATGCTTACCATCGCACTTGAACTGTAGTTTTTTCTCCAAGGCACAATGAAATGAAACAAAGAATGAGTATCAGCTACATCTCTTCATTTAGTAATGTGTTATGTACCCAAGTGACCTTCGTATGGGATTCTCAGTAACTTCCCTATGCGAGGTCCTGTTCATGCATGCAATGATTTGAAAAAGAGCTGTCGTGAACTACGAAAAACGTTTACAACTTTAAAACACACAAACAAAATTCGTCGTGCACCAAAACCATGGTTTGATGAAAACATTATTGAACTAAAACGCAAAACACGCAAACTGGAACGCATATGGAGAAAATACAAACAACCAGACCAATATGAACTTTAAAAAAATGCCAGAAATAAATACACTTTCGAGTTGAATGCAGAGAAGCAACGATCGCTTAGTCAAAACGTAATTGATTTTCACGGAGATTCTGAAAAACTCTACAAGTTGTATCAGAATTAACAGGAAAAGTACTGATAACCCTATGCCGGAAGGTGTGAAAGCGAAACCGCGATAGCTGAAAATTTTGCCGATCACTTCCTGGATAAATTAACAAAATTCGAGATGCCCTTGCAAGCTTCGAAAATTCACATCCGATCACAAGGAAGTACCATGTTTCGGTATGTCCGAGGAGCTAACCAAAGATGAAATGAAAAAGATCATCAATCATCTTCAAACAAAGTCATGCGAACTAGATGCATTGCCAACAAGAGTACTACAATCTTTTTAAACGAGTTACTACCGTTGTGACAAATTGGTTAATCTCTCTCTAAGTCAAGGAGTGTTTCCTTCAAAATTTAAACAGGCAATAGTAAGACCACTTCTAAGAAAAAGGGACTAGACCTGAGTTATGCCAACTATAGACCAGTGAGCACTTATCATTTCTATCGAAAGTGATTGAAAAGGCTGCTCTGTTAGGACTCAATATACACGTAAATGAAAACCATCTCCTTCCAAAAAATCAGTCAGCCTACAGACAATTCATTCTTGTGAATCTGCTTTACTTAGACTAGTCAATGATATACTCGAAGGTATGGGGGAACAAGAGGTTACAGCCATTGATTTGAGTGCTGCCTTCGATACAGTCCGATCATGACATTCTACTAGACGTGTTGCAAAAACAATACGGTGATGTGGCACGGCACTAAACTGGGTAGACTCTTATCTTCGTCCAAGAAGCTGTCGTATACGTGTTAATTCAGCTTTAGCGGCGGCACGTTCTTTGGAGTGTAGTGTCCCCCAGGGTAGTTGTCTTGGTCCATGGCTCTATCTGACGAACGCTGGAACACTGTTTGATGTCGTTTCCTCCCTCCATCACCGTCTACGGTTTTGCAGACGACCACACCGCAAACAGCGATTCAAACCTACATCTTCTTCTGTTGAAAGAACTGCCATTGAAGAACTTGAAAGTTGTGCACTCGTTATTAACAACTGGATGAACGAGATAAACTGAAAATGAAGCATCAAAAACGGAATTTATCATGTTCGGTAGTAGACCCCAATTAAATAAATGTCAATCTACAGAAAATAGATATTACTCGGTGACACTGTTAAAGCAGAAAAATGCATACGGTATTTGGGGTGCATATTTAGACGAAACACTAAATTTTAAAAGAACACCATAAAAATTAAGCGCCGTACAGCCATGTACAACTACCTTAAAATTAAAAACATAAGGAATACTTAACAGAAGAAGCAACATAAATACTCGTTTTGTCTTTGGTAATATCCTATCTGGATTATTGTTATCTCATCTTGTATGGAACAGCTCAATGCGAAAAAAAACAATATGCAACGTATCTAAACATGTGGTGCCAATTGGTACTCGGCCCGACAGAAATATGACAGTTCAAAAGATGCCTTTGTATGAACTACACTGGCTACCATTAAAGGCTAGGATAACATTCCAAATTACTGACCTTCATGTATAATTGTTCTGTTGGTCACGCGCCAAAAATACCTTACAGAACTTTTCAAAGAAAAAGTACCAACACGTAACGTACGATCTAACCGTCTCGTATGACGGATGTTATGATGTGAAACGCACAAAGAGAAAAACTTTTCATGGAAAGGAGTTTCGGAGTTGTTGGTCCGAAACTGTGGAATGACCTACCATCAAGCATTCGGACTTCTGTCTCAATAGACATTTTCAAAAGGAATTTGAAAACATTTCTCTTCGGAGACTTTACAACCTATTTTAATTTTAATACCAGTGATTTCAAACACAAAACGAGGCTCAGTTGTACGGGCTTATTTGTCCAACACCATGGAATCGGAGGAATAAGAAATTAAAGAATTGTGCGGGCTTCTTTGCTCGAAAAGGATATTTATTGTACAAGTGATCGGTAACCAAAAAATCATTAGGGCTTCTTTGCTCAATGATTGAATGACATCATCCAGCGGTGCGTTTTCTTTCACATTATAAATATAAAGAAGTGAAACTCAAGCTGCTGGAGCAGTATTGAATTCTTATTATATACAATAGTTGGTCCTTTATTTAAGGCAAGTGACCGATTGCCTAAACAGTACAAAACAGCACAAAACAGCACAGTACAATTTTACAATAAATTTTAATAATCATACCGGGAAATCTGCTTTAATCTACACATAGAATACATTTGCTGTAATACCAATCCTCTTATTTTATTTTCACCAGTTTGTCTACTGCTTCGATAACGGGTACTACATGTTCAGATAGGTACGGTAAGTAATCTACGTTGACCACCTTTTATTGGTTTTTGTTCAGTAGACCCAAATAATTGTGTCATGTGTCGTAGGATTCATTTAGTAACAATATTAGGAATATTCTGATTAACGAAGGAATCATATTATATAAACAAACTGAACCTTTCTATATTTATACATTTGATTAAAATGTAAATGAAATATGCAATGGTGAAATATTGACCAGTGCGACATATTTATAAGAATGGCAAACGTGAAAACACGGGAAAAAATATAAACTTTAAAAGCGCTGTAACTTCATCCATTTTTTTAAATAATGGGTAAGTTAGGCATCCCCCGAGAAGCTATGTTTTTCAAGTTGAGCTATGTCGAAGTGTAAGTGGTGTTGTAAAATCGCGTTATACATGTGTTTCCCTTTTGTAAAACTAGGGTAGCTGTCCGTTAACATCATGGTGTCGTCTTCGCTTTCGTTTGATTTAGATCGGTGGTTGAATCATTCTTCTAACAAAAATACACGAAGAGATGCATTTGTGTCGCATAGCAGCTTTACAGTTTATTGCAATTAGATAGTACTCATCGTCTTTAACAACACAATGTTACTTAATTAGGTACACAGTACATGTATTAAACGATTTTTTAAAACACGTAATAACTTAACATTAACAACGCATGATGTTTCAAAATTATAAATTTCTTGTTAAGATGGTTGATACACCTTAACATTCTAGTTCAGATCACTTGCTCTTTTGTTTGGGTAATACATTTATACCTATGGATACAACACATGTTTTGAAATATTTATATACACTAAATATAAAGTACTGGAAATAAAGAAAATGCAATACGTAGCATAGATATAATTACATAACATAATTCAATTGTCCAGTAAATGAAAATGTGACAAGAACAGAACATAAGAATAATGGCGCTTAAGAGACGTCGGCACACAAAAGCAAACGCTTTGTTTTATTTGATTCAGTTCACCAATTAGGACCTTATCATACTTTGATTCAAACCAGAACCTATGCATTATAGCGTTCAACATGCGACTAAAATCAGATATTCTTATCTTCTGAACAACTTTTTGTTTTAAAAGCTTAAACATACGTTGTGACTAATAAAGTAATTTAAAAAAAGAGTTGCTTAACCGGGATATCACATCACAAAAATAAAATGTCTGAAGTACAAAATATAACGTTCTCAATTAAATAAATTGAATGAATGATTAGTTATTATCTCCGATGTTGACGAAGTACTCATTCAAACACTGTTCATTAACTCAAATAAAATATACTTCAAGAATAAAATAATTCGTATGATTTTCGTATTTTACATAAAGATTCGAAAGATCTAGTTCGCTTTAAAGTTTTATTGATAATAAATCGGATATTGCAAATTATGTTAATGACTTTAAGTGTTTTCCCAATAAACATATAAAAGACTATCGAATAATATACTCAAATAATTAAATACAAATACTTATTTAATATTGATTTTAACTATTAACCAGCTTTTGTTTGACGAAACATAGATAATTATCGCCAATCGTAACAATAACCATGTGTTACAAACAAATGACCTTTTGTATAACATGGTTTAAACCGCTACAACGTGATATCTAAGTGCTGGAAATACAACAGATAAATGACATTTCTGGAAATGTCTATTGAGCTACACACACAGGACGTGGCGATCTCACCCTTGAACAAATGTTACCAACATTGCTACTATTATGGGCGAATTTATAGTGGAATAGGTCATGTTTGACCTCATATAAAACATACAAGAAAGTATTAACCTTACACAAGGCTGTTTAATGATAAAAACATCGACACTCATTTAAATTGCTGAGGAGAAAGTAAACAAAGAGATACTAAGGATAACATTTAGCATGTTCGATTTACGATGTTATCACAACGTCTGTTTGTCCTCGAAAAGAGCGTTCCCCTCGTGATCGGTAGTGTATTCAATATAATTATTGTCTTGAATCCATCGTACCATTTCCAACGGCATAGCGCTGTTAGGTACAGTTTCCAGCATCACAATAACAAGCGAAATTCCTCGCCTCTAGAATATATGCTCTCCATTCGCCCCATGTTGAATTCGTACATGCACCACTTGCTCTTCAGAAAGGCATTTGACAATATGACAACCGTCTTTCTGCTGCTCTGGATGGCGTGAATTATGTTGTCTGAGATTTCATTGCCAGGGAGGAAGTCTCTTTGATGAAGACAAAGTGACACATTCTCCGTCTCCAGACGAGGAATCACATCATCAAGTATGAATCTCGTATTGTCTTCTTCATACGATATGAATGCATCGAATTGATAGTTTTGTATAACAGTGTAGTATGCCGAGTTGCGGTGTCCAAAAAACGTGTTCCTAGTCCTATACATTAATACCTAAGTTTCCAGCGGTTTTTGTAAACAAATCCACCGATGACGATGGACATAAAAGCGCCAGCACTATTACCATGTTATTATGATAAAAGTATATGAATAATACCTGTATTTTAGATGGCTTATATCGTCGAGGACATCTGTTGTAAACATCTGTCCTGTCTTGTCATTAAAGAACTGATAGTATTGGAAATCTGCCATGTTGTCTCTGCATCGTATCAACCACTGAATAAATGCTTGATTTTGACAACCGTAGTTTAATGGATTGTTTCTTAAGTCGATTAAAAGTTCTCTTTGTTTTCAAGCTGAATTTGTATTTGTCTACTCAGTGTTTGAATAGTGTTAAATGCAGTATTTAAATAAAATATAGTTGACAATGTGTTTAAACTTATGTCGAAACTTTCAATGTTGTTGTGTCGAAGATCTAATTGTTCCGAATGTATAAGAAAATCAAAGGTTGATACAAACAATGTAGTTATTCCATTTGATGACAGGTCTAAGAATTTGAGAGACCGTAACATACTAAAAATGTTTGAGGATGTCTTATTGGAAAGCTGATTGCCGATGTCGTTTTGAGAAAGCCTCAATGTTGTAAGATTACCGAACATTAAAGAGGAAGGGCCGATCCAGGTTATGTAGCAACGGGACAGATTTAACGTTCAAGATTTGGAGACGTAAATTCTCCACGAATATTTTCAAAAACGTTTCCCTATACATGCAGATAACGAATGTTATTAGTATATGTTGAAGTATAGTATGTAGAGTCATCATCGAGATTGTAAATAAAATTACATTGATATAAGATAACCTTAACCAAATTTAAAGGTAGTGTTACATCGAAATGAATTTGAGTATTAAAGTCCTTATCAATATAGTGACAAGAATAAGCATTCCGCGCGAGTTCTTTTTAAAATGTTCGATTACAATAGGGGCATGAACTCTGATATTGTTCATAGTCTACAGATGTATTTTCAATAACATACCTTAAAGCATTAGTTTTATAGTTCAATTGTTGACTTAGAATCGTTGTAAGATTATTTTATGCAACCAAGCTGAAGTAAATAAGGACCAAAGGTGAACTTGTTTTCAGTCACTTTAATAATCTCTAGCGATTGCGGAGTCAAAATCAAAGCATTTGTTTCGATGTATTCTATTCTGTTGCCGGAAATATCCAATTCTTTTACGGATGTGTTTCAAAGCTAACACAGATCTGACAGGCTTATTTAATACCTAATCCAAATGTGTTGTGCAAATAAGAAATTTTCAAATGACTAATCCTTGGCAACTGTAGGCCGTATGTCACATTTCTAAAGACTTGAATCCTAGTTGTCGGTTGTAAGATATATCCAATACACGAAGATTGTGAAGATGTTCGAAACGCCCCAGCAGTTATTCTGGTGATGCCACAGCCCGATTTGTTGAGAATTTGCAGAGATTTCATTTCCGCAAACGTGGAGTTTTCTGCTGCAGTTAGGTCACAATTCCTTTCTATATTTAATCCGGACAGTATTAGTTGTTTCACATTTGGGAATTGGTAAACCATATTTGGAAGCCCGTCCAAAATTGTCTCTACCTGCCTTTAAACACATCAATCTTTTGCCGTTCCCCTTGAAATCGTCGAAACATATGCTTGCTAATGATACATTCGATTTACCCTCACAGTCCATTATAAACCCATCGCTTGTGTTATTCATACAATAACACATCATATTGGTCCACATTTAAATGCTGTAACAATCCGCAAGTCCAAAAGGAAAACATAATTATCACTTTAACAATATCTTGTAAGCGTTGCATTTTTTATGAAATCGATCTTAAAGTGGAATATAAGAACGGATGGTGGTGATTTTTAAACTGAACTAATTTTAAAATCTGGTTACAAAACATATCGTGCGCATTAATAGGAACGAAACTGGTATGCAGGTCCATAAAACTGATATTTTACGCACATAAAAGCAGGGATAAACACACATATGTCGAAGCGGATATGCACACTTATGTCAAAGCTTATCTATGTATAGTCCTTCCGCAATTTAAAAAGACAAAAACAAAACCGAAATATTTTAAACAGCTATTAATTATTTAAATAAAACAACAATGTAAAAAAAACCGCCTTTGGGTTCGAACCCACGACCTATATAAACATGATTTCGTA
This sequence comes from Dreissena polymorpha, assembly GCF_020536995.1. Classification (NCBI taxonomy): domain Eukaryota; kingdom Metazoa; phylum Mollusca; class Bivalvia; order Myida; family Dreissenidae; genus Dreissena; species Dreissena polymorpha. The sequence goes on along the minus strand of NC_068356.1, from coordinate 104,583,107 downwards.
AACACTAGGTCTCCCACGCTTTTCAATTAAGATGGTAATTAAAACGCTGTCAGGCGATACCGTTCTTGTTAAATTAGAGATGAAAAGCGTTACACACGGTTTATAAGTTTTGCGAGTTTGGCTGATTATACATACAAAATATTCATGTATTAACAGTTTTAGTAAGTTAATTTGCCTCGGTTAAAAAATTCATACATTCTAATATGAAACTGTGACAACTTTTTTGGAACATTTTCAATGTTGAACACGTCCATTTAACAATAGTCGAGTAATAAACATATAACTACATTTCTCGAATTGCAAGCTTTTCAAATTGAAATCGATCGGATTCCCACATTCGCTGTTTTTAATATCATTTATTTGTCATATAATATTTTAAAATATACATTCTCGTTTAGTTGTTTCATTATATGTGTGAGCTGACTAGTGTTCGATGTGGGTTTTTATTATCAACAAATGTGCCTCATTCATATTGGTAAATTCATTAAATGAATGCGTACATAATAACCCAAACGCTTGTTTAAAGTAATAAACCATTGTTAAAAATAATTATTAGAGCAAGTTCAGTAATTTATTTGTTTTCAATTTTTAAGTATGCTTTCATAAAATGATACTTAAAATTGCTTTCCTGATATTGTTTTCAGCGTTTCAGTCCTTGTTAATATTTCAGTGGACAAGATATGTGGCGTGTTGTTCACTCAATCGTGAATATGAAACATATTTTAGTGACTTGTTACACGTGAACAGAGAATTATAAGTAAAATCGCACGTTGGTCGATTGTTACAAACGTTAAACGTTCATTGTCCATCAATATAAGAAAGTGTTTCTGAACAAGTTTAAATGAAGAGGGATGCGCGATACCAATAGTATCCTTACACACCGAGGTTTATGTCAATAAATTCCTGTAGTTTCTTTTTTTCACGTTTTTTGATCCGGGACACATGGTTACACAAAATTGTTTGATTTAACAACGTGATAGGGTATTGACTTTGAGTAAACATTTGTTGTCATCTGTAGCATCTTCAACTACACTCTACACGACGGACGCATCAAAGCTTAGGGAAACTTGCATTGAGGCCTAGCTTCAGATTGCATTAAGGACCGATCAAAAACAAGGTCAAGTTTATTGCTATTTAAATATACAACACGTTTTGCTTAAAGTTTGGAGGTATTCTGTGAACATTTTATTAGGAGATAATCTTAAATGTAGACCCAGCTTTGGATTGACTCAGAGGCCTATCCAGGCCAGGTCAAAGTAACTGTTACTTAAAATAGAATAATTCGTATGTGTTTTCACTACATTTTGTTTTCTACTTAATTAAATGTTTGGAGTTCAAATTTTGACCAAGGAGATGCTTAAAAAACGTCGTTCTGTGAACACTGGGCTCAATGACAATAAGGCAACTAATTTTCTAATAACTTACATGTTGTTGTTTTTTGTAAAACACACGGACACATATTCTAACACGGCACGCGACTTGTTTTCTATAGACAAAGAAGGAAACCAAGTGTGGGTTATTCTGCAATAACTTATGGGCGGAGCTTAATGTTTCGAAAATAGTTCCGAATAAATAAAGAAAATATTGCAGTAAAATGCAGGTGCTAAAACCCGCCCAAAAGAAATGTAATAAATGTAGCATGTATATAAATGTAATGAAACAACAAATTGTATATTTGGTGATAAGTGGCATAACCACACCTACAAAGAATGTTATTGGTAAGGAAACGTAATTCAGAAAACATTTAAAGCATGTCTATGGCAAGCGGTTCGACGCATAATCCCAAGAAACTAGGTTTCTCATGAGAACCTAGGTTCTCATAGACACATAGAACTTAGGTTCTCATGAGAACCTAGGTTCTCATTCTGAGAACTTAAGTTCTCGTTTGGTATCCTAGGTTTTCACAAGAACCTAGGTTCTCATTTGAAAACCTAGGTTCTCATTCTGAGAACCTAGGTTCTCATGAGAAACCTAGTTTCTTGGGATTATGCGTCGAACCGCTTGCCATACATGTCAGCTTTTCAGTAGCATCTATAAACGTGACGTCATCAAGTTTCTACGATTGTTGTTTTCAATGAAAGTGACGTCATTTGCAAAACATTTTTATGAATGAAAACGACGTCATATGTTTGTACAATTCAATGACGTCACTAAATAGTGAACTTTGTACTAAGAAGGGCGGCGTATTAAAAAATATAGTTCACGTCCTAAAGCTTGAACCAAATCAATCAGAATCGTGTTAGAATCGAAATAAAAATTTCTATGATGGTTTGTTGTCGAATAACCCACAGTAAGTTGTATAGATGCGTGTTATCAAATCACTCGTGCTTCGCACTCGTGATTTAATTCCTACGCATCTATACTCCTTATTGTGGGTTATTCGACAATAAACCATGATAGAAAAATATTATTTCTTAAATATAACATAAAACAATTTTTGAAGGAAAGATGATTCTTTAAGTTTCACGATCAGTAACATCAAATAAAATCACAGCAGAAAACATACACTTTTGTAGCTTAATATGAATATCAATGTTACTTAATGATTCAGTTAAATTTCCATTGATTAAGGCAAAACAGGTATAGAGACAAGATTAATACATCAATAATAATGGGAATTATTTCTGTAATGGATTTACGCATGCATAAAATGAAAGTAAGGAAATGTTCACAAAAAGTTTTATTGTTCAGCAATAATAAAATGTTTGTAGATGGTCTATGTTTGAATGGCCACTTGTCATGTTTATGACAAAGTAAATTATTAATACATGTTTTTGATACATAGCAAATCATGTGTATGAGCCTCGCTCAGGGAAAATCGGGCTAAAAGAATGTGCGTATTGTAATCCCAGATAAGCCTGTGAAGTCCGCACAGGCTTGTCAAGGACGACACTTACCGCCTAAACTAGGTTTTTCGCAAAGAAAAGATTTCCTTCTAACGAAAAATACCATAAAAGCGGTGAGTTTCTTCCCTGATAAGCCTGTGCGCGGACTAAACGGGCTAATCTGGGACTACTTTAAACGCACATTTATTAAGCCATGATTTGCCAGAGAGACGTTGATACTCATATTTAGAAGAGGACACTTAATACACGGCTGTTGTAAGTTTGCGAAAAAAATATGAATAACAACGGTACATACAGACCAAAATGTGGTTTTATGTAGTAATACACGGCTGTTGTAAGTTTGCGAAAAAATAAGAATAACAACGGTACATACAGACCAAAATGTGGTTTTATGTAGTAATACACGGCTGTTGTAAGTTTGCGAAAAAATATGAATAACAACGGTACATACAGACCAAAATGTGGTTTTATGTAGTAATACACGGCTGTTGTAAGTTTGCGAAAAAATAAGAATAACAACGGTACATACAGACCAAAATGTGGTTTTATGTAGTATTACAGGTACATAAATTCCAATCTCTATTACATACTTACAACACATTTATTATATAAATATATTACATGGTATAACATATGCTAGTATATTACAAAATGATTTACACTATAACATTTGCGATCACAGTAGAGCTTATTACACAACAAATACTATTTCTACAACATTATTTTAATGTCCCATACAAATAAGAATTTATAGAAATAACATAAAATACGTAAAATGCATATAATTAACATGATAACAAAGATTATCGCGCGAAACAATTACTTAAAATGTAGAAGTATGACAGGGTTACCTGAAAACAATGCAAGCATGCATCTTCCGTTGTATGCTTATAATATCGGATTATTAAATCTATATGGCTTGAGTGTATCAACATAACTATACAAATTAGAAATACTCATCATCAGCGCATTCTCACTCGTAGAACTAAACAAATAAGATGTATTAAATCTGAATGTTATCACGCGTCTTATTAAATTTAAAGAAATACAACCATTTACAACGTAGCTTGGTTTAAGGTAAAGAGCAAAGAAAAAAGTCAAGATCCCTTCCTCTGAACGTTACTAGATTATTCGTGCAGGAAGACCTTGCGGGGATAAGAGTGAAGATAAAGAACCAACATAATACAGCATAAGATTTGAAATATATATATAGGATCCGGCACTCGTTGTCATATCATACCATATTTATTAAACGAGTTCAAGAATTTTGTTAGTAAGCGAGCCTTTGGCGAGCTTACCAACGAATTTCCTGGACGAGTTTAATAAAATATGGTATGATATGACAACGAGTGTCAGATATTTTTTCTATCACATGGTTTTAAATGAGCAAATTAAATAAATATGTACGCAAACATAATGATAAATCCCGATAAATCGTTACGTCATATGACGTTGCAACGTCATTTCAGCAAAATAACAAAATGCGATTGGTCAATAAACGAAAAATTAGCCAATGAAAACGCTTAAAAATGTTTTATTACACATGTGTAATAAAAAAAAGTAATGGTTATATTACATGGGAAACAGGGTATGGTATGCGATAAATACGGAATATTACGCTAACCAATTGTTCCAAGAGTTTGTATCACTCGAGTGGCTTGTGTGATGACGTATCACACGAGAGGCGGAGCCTCGAGTGTGATGCGAAATAGCACAAGCCACGAGATATTCCTTTTATTATATACAACAACTAACGAAAACAGTTAACATATATATTTTTTACTTTAACAAAACTGACAAAACAATGACTTAAACGGTACGCCATAGTTTATTTAAGACGCGTATGAATACAGTTTATGTAAATTTACGTGTAAACATTCGAACCGGGAAAACACAGGTTTCCGACACGCTTACCTTAATGCCATCGTTAATCCAATTTTTATAACAATTAAGTTGACAACTTAAATCCGATGTTTATAACAAAAACGTTTAAACGATATGCATTTCCACTTCTATCTCCCATGTCTTTATCGAAACTTAGTTTAAACCACACTATTTTATTGTATTCCTATTGAAATATATATCATTTATGCATGATAAACACACACTCCAAAATACGTTTTTAACACATAGTTTACTGCTAAAAAACACCACGTCCTTCATGTCCTTACAGAGTTTAGATAAAACGAGTGTGTTTTGTCACAGAAATGACGTCACACGATGTACAACGTAATATATTTCGTAATATAAAATATTTCTATTTTCGGTGCGTGTAATGTGACGTCATTAAATGGGTCGAAGTAGTCCGGCTAGTATGGTAATACGGAATTGGAAACAGCGAGTAGCGTAATACGGGATTTTTTATTTCAACGATTGATACAACCTGTATTTTGTTAAAAGCATTAAACAGGTTTATAATAAAAAGCAGTACGCGTATCCCACGACTGCTTTTACAATAATACTACGTTAAATAGATAGATAGATTTATTTCGGCATATGAAGCATATACACAGTTCACAACATAACATAGAATAAAATTATAAGCAATTATTAAAAACTATATCATGTACAAAAAACTATAACATGCTCACCAAACCAAGGATAACACAAAAAAGAGCAAGCCCTTATTTCCATTGTGGTCCTGTCCTTGGTCGTTGTCCCATGAATCACTACTGCAGTAGGCCTATAGCCAAACACTACAGAAATTAATATTCCGAGAACAGTTTCAAACTTAAAAATAAAGAAAAAAAGAATGGTATGTATGTATGTGTTTCTTTTGACCTTGTAGTCAAGAATAACCCATGAAAGTGCAAGCACTTATTTCCAATCGGGTCCTTTGGATTTCGCTGAAGAGACAGCAAGCAGAAGAGACAGTATTGGGATACAAGGGATCCGGTGCGATGCCCTAGCTCTTTGCGAAATACTCAGTGTATAGCACCGATACACGTGAGAATTACCTTGGTTTCATACCAGTACATCTCTAGTTGATGGGAAACACATGAAGCATTTCTGAAATTTCCAGTGCCCGGGCCGGGAATCGAACCACTCGACCACCCTAAATGTATATATAATATATACATTTCCCCCCGAAATAAGTCTTATTTACATTCAAAGTACATGAGATAAAATATAGGATGTACTTATTTTTCCGTCACACCTCTGTGCTTTTAATCGTCAATAATAATACAAAATCTTTCAAAACATTCATTTTGTATAGTTTAAAATTTTAATTTTTTCTTGCATGTTTTCCCGTCATTGCTTGTTGCTTTAACCTCCAACTCCGTGCCTCCGAATCGCATTGCTACTGTTACTGCCTTTCTTGCTATTGGTTTAGCCACAGTTCGTGGAAACTCCACGTCGAACTGACCCACGAACTGACAACCTTCGTCAGTAGTGTGAATCGGATCCGTTTTGTCGGAGGCAAAGACGTAGATAGTCGCCGACGTTTGGTCATCACATTCAGGGAAGTAATCCTTGTCCACGATCCATTCTCCACGTTTAACAGCCTGGCCGCGAGTAACGTGCTTCCGAAAAGAGTTGTTAGCCCAAAGCCTCCCGCCGTCTTCAAATCTGTGTTCCGCGCTGTGTCTTGCCGCATTAAATGCCATGGTACACGACACGCCATACGTGTACGGCATTATTCGGGAAGTTATGATGTCCTCTTGTTGTCCGAAAAGAACTGCACCGAGCAAGAGGGCCAACTCCGTGATCTGAGGACGAACAACCGGTATGTTCTTTCCACCAAGCTCCTGCCTCAATGCCTTCATCACATAGCTTGACATCGCAAAACCTCCAACAGCTATCACCGCTGTAATAGGCAATCCCTTAACTTTGTGGGACACAATAATCTTATTTGTGAAATTCAAAATTTCTTGTACACCTTCATCAAACATTTCATGGATGATTTTTATTGGAATTGATAGGCGCGAACTTGCAAACTTTATATCTTTTTCCCTCATATGATCTTGTTTCATAATATCTGAAAGGGTTTTGTTTGTTTTCCTTTCCCACAAAGTTTTCAGTGAATCAGGAATTCTGAGTCGAAATCGTGGGCTGGAATCCGAGTCACTTGGGTGTTTAACCTTTTAAATAAAACACCGATAAATAGTTGAAACATATGAAGACATATTATATTTTGTCTCATGTTCATAACATGAATTACTCTGAATACATATCAATTAAAATAAACATTTAAATACATCGATGTCGGTTTTGTTTTTATTCGACTGAAATATAACACATTTTACAGTGATGTTATTATTTTCGGACCACTGTTTTGCATAACAAATATTCACTTTTACTACAGATTGACATTAATGAAGCGAAACATTTAAGTCCGTACCTCTCGTTTTTGTGTTTCAAAGTCCATCCTAAGATCGAAGTAATCCATTTCATTCTCTGTAACAAATTTGTCCAATACGTCTTGGCCAATAAGTTCTCTAAGCAAAATGAAGAACTTTTCATTGATCCTCATACCGCCCCATGGTCCGCCACCTGACATCTGCAATTGTTCCATTTGCCCTCTTTCGCCAACGCGAACTGTTGTGATATCAACTGTATCTCCTAGATCATAAATACAACATGAAAGTTTCGGTTATTTTTTAAATTAAAAAGGCGTCACTGGAATGGATTGGAGAAAATATAACGCCATTAAACAATGACGTCTCCAAACTTGAAAAAAACTATATAAATGATAGCTTTGTCATAAACATTAATTATACCCCCATCGCTATTTCAGCATTGTTCAACTATACAGTGCCGGGAAAACTGAGTGAAAAGTGTCATGTCCATCTACACTATGCTGATGACCTTTTTGAAGTTTCGATGTAATCGCTTGAGAAATGTGAAAGTAGCACCCTCCACACACCTTGAGAATACTATCAAAATAAATCGAACATCTCAGAACCCAAACGACACAGTTACTCAAAATTACTCAATCTCAAATGCGGTACATAGTAACCGATTGTTTTTATTGTTATTTTTTTTTCCACTGCAGTTCATCTTTAAATATACTATTTTATGGTGGTATGATATGTATATCTAAAAGCATTAACATTTCACCTAGTGATAATTCAAGCTATCTGTAAAGTAATGGCAAATAAACATCAGGCTATAATTTTCTTTTAAATGTGTATTTCTATGTCATGCGTAGGAAAATAAGTACATTTTACTGTAGAACTTATATTACTTTAAATGGGATGTTTTTAACGCAAGGTTTACTAATATTACAATAACATATTGTTTTGTATCTAACACTAAGATCTGTCGGAGCATTATTTTAAAATGCAGCCGATCACACGTTTCTATTAGCGTATCTTCACCCATCAGTAAATGCTGCTTCCCACCATGTTTATTCATTGTTTCACGAATTTCTAACCTCCCATGTCGACCAACATAAGCACGGAGTCCGGGGCCGCGATATACTGCAGTTTGCCTAAATCGCCGTCGATTTCAAGTTGTTGACGTATGAGCTGAATGCAGTATATGACCGCACACTCCGGTTCTAGAGCAATCGTCAGGTTATCTGCTGGAATTCCCGCCTTTAAAGCAAGTACATACGATCTTTGTAATGTTTTTGTCAAAATGCAGAAAATAGCAAATAATTTAAATTAATTTATTGCTGTACAGTAAAACTCATTCATGTAAAGACATTAAGACTAATAAGAAATCACTAAAATTAAGTGCGGATTTAGTCGTACGACATATACAAACAACATTTACGAATAAACGTGTAAGTATTGGCGTAAATTGTGTCGTTTTAAATTTCATCGAAGTAAAACGAAAACTTTGAGAAATGGTTCCATTATCAGATAGTTAATATATTTTATTTTACATTCCTCGTATATATTAATGTATTGATAATAGATCGGGAAAATTAGATGCCGACATTTACCGGTTAATCATATAAACTTAACGCTTCTGAAATCAAAACCAAGCACACATATTTCTAAAACCTTTACCATACCGAACACGTGGTTACAATATAAAGTGTACAATTAATGTACGACAACAGTTCGTACCACATCCGTAGCTGATTTTCGCATCAAACCCTTTGCACGGTCATTCCATATAGCTGGGATTGTGATCACCCATTTAGTATGATCTTCTATGTATGGAACTCCTGCCTCTTTAAGACTCTGTATTGCGTGCTCTTTAATGAACTGAATTGACTTTCCAAAGACCAATGAAGCTGGCAGGTGACGACCGTTAGCGTCTTCCATTGTGGTTTTTGCATCTAAAGAATTCTGTAAAAGTCCACAATCTTTTCGATAAAAAACTTTTTCCATTCATTAAATTCTAAAAACCCTTTGCATCAAAAGTGTGTAAAATATTTATCGGATTAATTCATGTAGCTTGTTCTTTTTATGTTCCCAAAGAAATTTGGTTACGTAATAAATGAACTACTCACGGCATTTGCATAAAGCATCATCTTGAACCCTCGAAAGAAGTACCAGTTTTCCCAGTCGGATTCTTCTTCCTTGATTGTGCTGAACCTCTTGTCAGCTCTGAAACCGAACTCGGCAACCGACTGGTCGGGCTGTTTGACAACCATTCACATGTTGTTATTTACAAAGTAATGACGTTCATTACAAACTTAACATACAATTCAAAACGCAAGTAAGTAAAAGTAAACTATCCAATTTGAAGGCAGGAGGCCACACAACTTGTTTGTACTTACATCACACGGTGTATGACAAAATTATCCCCACAACCTCATTGTACTGAGGGTTTATGTATTATTTTAAGTGTATCTTTAAGAGATTGCAATCACATAAAATACTTGAATAAGAACGGTTATAAATAGCAATAGTACTGCACATTTTGCAAAGGTGTTTTTATAATGAAAAAAACATGCAACTCAAGTTACTAAAAATAAACCAATGGAAAATAAAACAAATATAGCTATAAGATGTGCGGCATACTAGTTTAAGAATGCAAACACACATATGGACATTATATCAACTATATTAGTACCTTCAACAGAAGCGCAGTAAGTGTTTTGTAGCAACAGAGTCCACCCTCGGGCCATTTCGTGTTGATATGGATGTCCAGACGGTCTCGCTCAAAGTCCGTCCGAAACTGCCAAGCGTACCCACTCCTGTTCGACCCGAAGTCAATCGCTACCACAAGCCTCGGGCCGGATGACTAAAATATTCAATATTGTATTGGCATTGAACGGAATCACGTAAAACATGGTTTATTTATTTGCTAATTATATATATATATATATATATATATATATATATATATATATATATATATATATATAACACAGACATACAAACAGACATACATATTCATATTGGAGACTTTTGCGTGGGCGCCTAGCTACGATGAAGAATGAAGCAAACATACTGTGAAATCCCCATCCCCCCCCCCCCCCCCCCCCAATCAAAAATGGTTCATTCACAGTTATTTACCCCATCCTAACACCGCAACAAATCTCCAAAGTTTGAACAGTTTTATGTACAAAGAAGGGACAGTTACATGAACATTTATTTACAAACATGAAACCATAGTTGTATTTGGGCACGATCCGATTAGGATTCATAAATAACCTAACACTATGTTAGAGACACTGCGGAAATACGTTGGATCTAGAAGATACAATATATAAGCTGAAACAGGAGAATTAATAGCGTGTATAAAAGTTTTCTATTGTGAAAACATTACAACTGATTTTTTCCTGCATTTTCAAGTTTGAAACATTTTAGTTTACCTTTAAATAAATTATGTGTTATTTGTCGAGAAAACGTGAGTACCTAGCTTGTACACAACCACATTGATTTTTGGAATTAAGCTTCTTAAAGGATATCATAATGGTTCAATTTCTTTCTCCTTATGTAACTGCACTTATTTAATTGGCTGTCATCTATAATTTCTACACTTGAATTTACCATCTTTTTTAAGTAGATTGCAAAAATAGGTAATTGTCACCTAATTGTTCTGAAATTTTTTACAATGATCGTATTAAATACAAAGCTGTCTTTATTTGGACACATGTGCACAAGGTAAAACAGTACGTTTCAAGATTAGTTCCAAATAGTGTTATCAAAAGCGTTACAAAGAGTTAACAAAATGTATTTAATAAGAATTTATCATCAATACCTGATAAACTGGGACAAGAAGTTTATAATCGTTCATAAATTAATGATATTCAAATTATATCAAAATTGTATGTATGAATACTCGAACAAAAAACTGCATTATTGAACCCTAAAAAACAAGGAAGGTAATAGGTGACTGTCGTTATTTTGTTTTTTGTAGAATAAAGAAAAACAAGCTGCATGACTTCTGTGTTTGTTTGGTGTATATCCACTTTATCTTAATACTGATAAATTTATTATATAATTATTGATAACTATTTACAGGTAAGTGTGCTTTTTGCAACACATTTTCCAGCTTTTGCTTAACCAACATCAATAACTTTCAACCATCACCATGGAGTTAAGAAGCATCGATATTCCTAAACCCAATCTTACCAACTCCAACATTTAAAGAAGCATCGAAAGTAAAATCGACTCAATACAAGTATGTCAATTGTGTAAAAAATGATTTGAATAAGTCAACATATCCATGGTAAAAACGACATTCAAGATGTCTCTAACTGGTAAGTCCCTTGCATTAATCTCGAAAACGTCTGATAATCGACTCTGCCCGTACTAAAAACATTTGATGCAACATATCTGATTTCTGAATGTACATTTCTCCAAAAACAAAATTGAGGAAACATTTGGACCGTGCTCTATGACAAGGGGGTTTAATGCATTTACGTAAAGTGTCGTCTTAAGTTACATTGTGCAGTCCGCACAGGCTAATAAGGGATGACACTTTCCGCTTTTATTGTATTTTTCGTTTAAAGATAGTCTCTTCCTAGAAAAAAATCAAGTTTAGGCGGTAAGTGTCGACCCTGATTAGCCTGTGCGGACTACACAGGCTAATCTGGGACGACATTTTACGCACATGCATTAAACCCACTATTCACAGAGCGCGGATCATATATTTTTCATGATTGATAAGACTGTTGATAACCCTTGACCGATAACACGTGTTTATGTACAAATGAAAAACACAGGAATTGATACATGCTGTAAAATCTCGTGACTCGTGAAGACTCGGCGATGACCTGTAATTAACCTGACAAACACACTTATATATAAAAAATACATTGTATCCGAATTAGTATGTAAAAAAAAGTGCGACAACTTGTTTTTTTTATACAACCCATTTAACGGCCCCTTGTCGGGGCTCTTGAATTTCGATATGAGAGTCCCCGGGTCGCTTTTATTTTCCGATCGTGTATTTTACCAGTGACTGTAATTTGCATCACTTCCCTAGCGATCATGCAAAGTTTGCAAATGCATGTCGTCTCAGTTATCAATTTATTGCTAGGATACGTAGTTAAGGCATTAATAACGGGCCAATTAACCAGCTAAGTCCAGTTGTCAATCGCTACGGCGCTTGCATCTAAATGCTTCAATGAGCGTCTGTGTTTTATTGTCCAATTAAGCCTCAAGCATCCATCGTCCAGTGAAGTATAACAACCAAAATTTAGATAAGCACATACTGGAAAATAATGCGGTAAAAGATAGAGTCGAGTTTATGGTATATATAACATCTATGGGTTATGAAAAATGTTTTCATTTTAGTAACTATTTATAACGATGTATTTAGGAATTAATCACGTTAGGATTATAAGTATTTATAAGGCGGGAATGGCTTAACTCTAACGAAAATGTATCAAAATCAATCACTGTAAAGCTGTTAGAGCTATAACGCGCCATATAAGGTTATTTGACACGTTAAATGTAAAACAAAATCAAAGTAAGGAGGAGTCATCCCTACCTAACCCACCCCTCTCGTTCGCGGGCGTCTAAAACAATCCTGTTGAAAGACGTACATATACAAATATACGTACTATTTCGAGAAGCTCGATCGCAGGTTTACTCGGAGTAGGTGGAGCGGCCTTGACCGCCTGTAGATTTCTGAAAGGGGACGGTTTGGGGGTCGGAGGGGCCAGTGGTGGACTCGGATTCGGGAAAGAACTCGCCATGGTAGCAGCTGCTCAATCACAACACGTCGTCTGCGAATATATATATCTTTACATCTTATTATTTATTTAATGTATAGAACTCCAGTAACAGATCTGTAATATACAAACAACAACAACATGTTAAATTTGTATTATGATACACAGATTAAATGTTGATATAATTTTGAATGCATCTTAAAAACTATTTATATTTGCATTTAATAAACTCTCGCTTTGAATTCACTTATATACATATATTTATATACAAATAAGATATCTACAAAATAACACGAACGTGTATTGATATATATCCCTTCCGCAATGTTAAACATTTCCCATTACATTAAATGCGTTTGTATTATATTATTGTGGCATTAATCATGTAGATTTTACTTTTATACATACGCAAAAACTATATTCAAATAAATTATAACTCGGAAAATACATGTCCTCCTTCAGCGTTAGGGACCTTTTAACAGATTTTAGCATGTATTGAAGTTTGTCATTAAATACTTAATATTGATAAATGTAAACTTTGGATCTAAAAAGCAAGAAGAATAAAATTAAAGAAAGAAAAAAGGTTAACCTTAAATGGGCTCGAACCACCGACCCCTGAACAAAATGTCTAACGTGTAGACCACTCGGCTATCCGTGCTCGTACAATGAGTGATGTATTTTATACTTTATATAACCAATCTTCTTAGTGTCACAAAATATAAAGACAACAACAGAACTCTCACCAAGATCTCTTTTCAATCGTTTCGCGTTTCAACGCTATATAATTTTTAGGTTTTTAAATCGTCAAAAGATGCAAACTATGGATATTTGAGAGCATGGTATATGTAAACTTTAGTATTTCTGTTTCCTCATAAATATCATTATTCATAACTACAACGAAATTTCCGAATTTGAAACACATTTTTTTATTTTGTCAATTTACCAAAACGTGATAAGGTCCCTTTTATCAACAATACGTATTAAAGGGGCCTTTTCACAGATTTTGGCATGTTTTGAAGTTGTCATTAAATGCTTTATATTGATAAATGTCAACATTAAAATTAAAAAAAAAAGAAAAAAAAGTTACCCTCAACAGGGCTCGAACCACTGACCCCTGGAGTCTTTGAGTAAAAAGTCTACCACTGAGACCACTCGGCCATGCGTGCTCATACGATGAAGAACGTATTTTACACTTCATATATGCAATCCTCGTAGTTTTACAAAATATAACAACAAAAGAACTCTCCAAATTATTCAATCGTTTCGCGTTGCAACGCTTTATTAATTTTCATGTTTTTTAACCTTCAGTCTGAAGATGCATATAATAGCTATTTTAGAGCATGGTAAATGTTCAGTATTACTGTTTCCTCACAAATATCATAACTATAACGAAAATTTGCAAATCTGAAATATTTTTTGTTAATTTTGTCAATTTAACACAACGTTCAAAGGACCCTTTAACATAATTCATGGATACTGTGTCAGACAAAGCGGTCAGTTGTACTGTGGTATTACAAATAATCATTTGCACGTATAAAACAAAATACAACGAACACAATTGTTGTTTCAAAAAATGAAATCAAAGTGAACACATTATGAATTGAAGAGCTGTTTCAGAGAAACATGAAGATTAATTCAGATAAATAAATATACCAATAAAATATGATAAAAAAAAACATTTTACGCACATTAATTATCGCCCAGAGTCCACTTCATAACAAAAACTTGGTTTTCCAATCTATTTTTGGAAACAAAACAAGAATTTATAAAAACCTACTTACTTGGTAGCTTCGTATTAATTGACACCCTTCTTGATAAAGAGAAATAAAATGCATTAGCACTGAAAAATAACAGTTTACAAACCATTTATAAATATCGATTATTTATCTAAAATGTCAGGTTCGAATTTAGACCTCACCGTCAGTAAATAAAAGTAAACTAAGGTAAATGTAACGTTTTTGTTAAAATTACGATTATAATAATAACAATTTTTTATATACCTTATACATGTTAAAGTTGGAATACGAACCTGAAAAAAACACGCACAAAACTGTTTATTTGAAAACAAAACCGCGACATGTTAGTTAGGAATTTAAGCGTGGAATCCCAAAGTTAATTTTCAAGAAATCTTAAGTCGTCTTACTAAAACTAGGTTATTCAGTTTTCGAAAAATGATTTAAACACATTGTGTCAACTGCTAAGTTGAAAAAGTAAATTGTCGTTTTTCTCGAGTCGCGTGCTATGTTCTCACGGTGCCTATACCACGTGACTTTTTAAGATCTGTGTGGGGAGTAAAATATCAACAAAAGCGCGACGAAGGTAAGATTTTTAAGGATAACTTTTTTAATATGTCACCATTTTTAATGGGATAAAGTGGAGAGCCCGCTCATTCATGAGAGTTTTCTATAGGTATCATGATTTTATAAAACAAATAAGTATTTTTTCAGTAAAGTGCAACCGCGCGTTTGAACGGTAAGAAAAGGGTAGGATCAGTGTGGGGACATTAATTTTTTTTACATAAAAACATCACCTCTGGTGCAATTAAGAAATAAATTTTATGGGCGGAGCTTACACTATATCATTTTGCATCCATTTTCAGGTTTCTGTTATTTATTTACGAAACATAATTCAAGAAACCTATTCTTACAGTAATATGATCTGTGTGGTATACGTTTTTCAACGGATCTGTGTGGTATACTGTTTTTAAGTTTTTCAGTTCTATTTAGTTGTTAAAAAAATGCTTGTCAACAATGTATTTTAAATGCGCTAGCATGTAAAACACATAATGGCTATACACTACGCTTGCACCGCTTGTTGAACTAATACATAATTATGATTTACAGGCATGCTGTACAATCCACATTATAATCACGGTGCCTATACCACGTGACTTTTTAAGATCTGTGTGGGGAGTAAAATATCAACAAAAGCGCGACGAAGGTAAGATTTTTAAGGATAACTTTTTTAATATGTCACCATTTTTAATGGGATAAAGTGGAGAGCCCGCTCATTCATGAGAGTTTTCTATAGGTATCATGATTTTATAAAACAAATAAGTATTTTTTCAGTAAAGTGCAACCGCGCGTTTGAACGGTAAGAAAAGGGTAGGATCAGTGTGGGGACATTAATTTTTTTTACACAAAAACATCACCTCTGGTGCAATTAAGAAATAAATTTTATGGGCGGAGCTTACACTATATCATTTTGCATCCATTTTCAGGTTTCTGTTATTTATTTACGAAACATAATTCAAGAAACCTATTCTTACAGTAATATGATCTGTGTGGTATACGTTTTTCAACGGATCTGTGTGGTATACTGTTTTTAAGTTTTTCAGTTCTATTTAGTTGTTAAAAAAATGCTTGTCAACAATGTATTTTAAATGCGCTAGCATGTAAAACACATAATGGCTATACACTACGCTTGCACCGCTTGTTGAACTAATACATAATTATGATTTACAGGCATGCTGTACAATCCACATTATAATGTTAAAATCTTACGCTGGAGCATCTTAAATCGATGACAAGTCTATGCTTACCTTAAATAAGTGTACACTTTATGTTATTGTATCAAATTCCATTTTTATTTTGGCGCCAAACACTACTGTCAGGTGAAGTAATGTATCGTATATTATTTTTGATATTATATTTGCTTTAAGGTATGGCTCAATGCTCCGAATGCGGAAAAATGTCGAAGACCAGAGCTGGATTATTGCGCCACATTAGGGGACACGCTAACTCTGGAAACTATAACTGCTGTGGGAAAGCATTTCAGGTAAGATTAAATACCTTAAAAATAGCTACATTTTTATACAGTTATGCTTACAAACAGATGAACGGATTTTCTTGAAACAACACAAATATACAATATATCTCATCTCTCAGGTTATCATATATTTTGAAATAACTCAATAATCGTCAAATCGTTTGTAATTTAAAACTAACGAACACGTGTTCTCAGATACTAACATTTTTGAAATAGCGTGTTTCCTCATTGAAATGTCACGTGAATAAAATATGTTGTTTTTTTCTCAGGATGCCTACAATCTTAGAAGGCTTCAACGAACAAAGGACCCCAATGTCACGTGTGTGTACAGTGCGGCAGGAGCTTTGCGGACAAGTACCTACTCGTGGCTAGAGAGAAAAGTGCAAAAAAGAGGGGTTGGTGAAATGTTACCAGTGTGGGTTGGCAGTTAGGAGTGAGAATGACCTCAGAGAGCACGTCAATACCCACATGCATGACAAGTGTTACAGTAGTGAGGAGTGTTTCAAAACGTACAAATGCAGAACAAACCTTTCTCGATACGTGAGGACTTCACATAAATTCGTGAATACTGATTAAAAAACATAATAGTTTACAGTTTGTCTGTGTAACTTCATTATCGTTTTACGTTATTTTATTCGTTGTTTTACTTTTACTTTACTTTTCAAAATGATTCTAAAGTTATCCGAATTTGATTAATTTTTAGGTTTCGTTTAGATCGTTTGTGTGTTTGAAATCATTCTCAAATAATTGTGCAATAATTTGGATTTACGTTATTCATTTATATATCGCATCTGTGATTTGTATTATCGAATCTGTGATTCTTTTTTTAATTATATCTTGATTAAAGTTTTGCGATGTTTTTTCGTTGGTTTCAATTATAAATACCGCAGTCACGAGCTAGTTCGATAATCATAAGCAGCCAGGGTTTCTAATACTAGGGATTTTCACGATTGCTTTACATAATTAACTGTCTGCTTATAATTACTCTAGGCCGTGGTAATTGACAGTAAACAATGTATGCAATGTGGTTGTGTATACAATACAATACTCCTTAATTCGAAATACGTCTTGACATTCTTCAGAGCTGCATCCATCCACAACACAAGAGGAGAATCGTACATATATAATCATATAATATAATATTTATTCATTTACTTTTTATGTTCTCTTCAAAATAATTAACGCTACAGATAAGCATACACTTGTTACACTGAATACAACGACATAATTTATAACATGACATTATCACCAACACATGGCGAATGATTGTCAATATCTATACTATGTAAAAAAACTAATGCAACAATATAAATTCCATATATGAAATAAAACACACATATATATATGTTTCTACTATGACCAGTATTTTGTTTTGAATAAACATACCGTTTACCTTCAACTTTAAATAACAACAAAATGACAAGCCAATACGTCTGGTGGATTCTGATTTATCAGTTTGTATTCCAAATTTGATTTTAAAACATACGTATTACTCAGGAAAGAACATGCCTTTGCTTTTTGTCAACCTGTGTAATATTTGACACAATTTCTATTGCAGAATTCGTGTCAGAATTAAAATGTCCATTGTGTTCGTCTATCCGCATTCTTATTGTTGGCAACAGTTTGCTATCGTTTCGTCTCGCCCGCTCCCACCTTTCTCCTAGTGCCCTCTTCTGTATAGCATTTCTGTCTCGTGAAACTGTTTCCTCTATTTTTTCTTCCCTTAACCCTTGTCCGCTCACTAGTGCCAAATAGGTGATTACTGAAATGAATGAATTTTTAAATAATAATAATAGATATACTACTACTACTATTACTACTACTAGTAGTAGTAATAGTAGTAGTAGAAGTAGTAGTAGTAGTAGTAGTAGTAGTAGTAGTAGTAGTAGTAGTAGTAGTAGTAGTAGTAGTAGTAGTAGTAGTAGCAGTATTAGTAGTAGTAGTAGCAGAAGTAGTAGTAATAGTAGTAGTAGTAGTAATTGTTGTATTGAAATAATTGAAATTAATTAAAATTTATATATATTGTCGTTATTATCTCAATTTATCCGTAAATTGTAGGAACACGGATACCACACAGATCCTTCTAAACACGTATACCACACAGATCATATTACTGTTAGAATATTTTTCTTGATTTTGTTTTCATAAATATATGAAAGAAACCTGAAAAAAGAATGCAAAATGATACAGTGTAAGCTCCGCCCATAAAGTTTATTGCTTTATTTCACGAGAGGTGATGTTTCTGTGTCATAATAAAATAATGTCCCCACACTGATCCTACCTTTTTCTAACCGTTCAAACGCGCGGTTGCACTTTACTGAAAAAATATTCATTTGTTTTACAAAATCATGATACCTATAGAACACTCTCATGAATGAGCGGGCTCTCCACTTTATCCCATTGAAAATGATGACATATTAAAAAAGTTATCCTAAGAAATGTTACCTTTGTCGTGCTTTTGTTGACATTTAACTCCCCACACAGATCTTAAAAAGTCACGTGGTATAGGCACCGTGATAATGTTAAAATCTTACGCTGGAGCATCTTAAATCGATGACAAGTCTATGCTTACCTTAAATAAGTGTACACTTTATGTTATTGTATCAAATTCCATTTTTATTTTGGCGCCAAACACTACTGTCAGGTGAAGTAATGTATCGTATATTATTTTTGATAATATATTTGCTTTAAGGTATGGCTCAATGCTCCGAATGCGGAAAAATGTCGAAGACCAGAGCTGGATTATTGCGCCACATTAGGGGACACGCTAACTCTGGAAACTATAACTGCTGTGGGAAAGCATTTCAGGTAAGATTAAATACCTTAAAAATAGCTACATTTTTATACAGTTATGCTTACAAACAGATGAACGGATTTTCTTGAAACAACACAAATATACAATATATCTCATCTCTCAGGTTATCATATATTTTGAAATAACTCAATAATCGTCAAATCGTTTGTAATTTAAAACTAACGAACACGTGTTCTCAGATACTAACATTTTTGAAATAGCGTGTTTCCTCATTGAAATGTCACGTGAATAAAATATGTTGTTTTTTTCTCAGGATGCCTACAATCTTAGAAGGCTTCAACGAACAAAGGACCCCAATGTCACGTGTGTGTACAGTGCGGCAGGAGCTTTGCGGACAAGTACCTACTCGTGGCTAGAGAGAAAAGTGCAAAAAAGAGGGGTTGGTGAAATGTTACCAGTGTGGGTTGGCAGTTAGGAGTGAGAATGACCTCAGAGAGCACGTCAATACCCACATGCATGACAAGTGTTACAGTAGTGAGGAGTGTTTCAAAACGTACAAATGCAGAACAAACCTTTCTCGATACGTGAGGACTTCACATAAATTCGTGAATACTGATTAAAAAACATAATAGTTTACAGTTTGTCTGTGTAACTTCATTATCGTTTTACGTTATTTTATTCGTTGTTTTACTTTTACTTTACTTTTCAAAATGATTCTAAAGTTATCCGAATTTGATTAATTTTTAGGTTTCGTTTAGATCGTTTGTGTGTTTGAAATCATTCTCAAATAATTGTGCAATAATTTGGATTTACGTTATTCATTTATATATCGCATCTGTGATTTGTATTATCGAATCTGTGATTCTTTTTTTAATTATATCTTGATTAAAGTTTTGCGATGTTTTTTCGTTGGTTTCAATTATAAATACCGCAGTCACGAGCTAGTTCGATAATCATAAGCAGCCAGGGTTTCTAATACTAGGGATTTTCACGATTGCTTTACATAATTAACTGTCTGCTTATAATTACTCTAGGCCGTGGTAATTGACAGTAAACAATGTATGCAATGTGGTTGTGTATACAATACAATACTCCTTAATTCGAAATACGTCTTGACATTCTTCAGAGCTGCATCCATCCACAACACAAGAGGAGAATCGTACATATATAATCATATAATATAATATTTATTCATTTACTTTTTATGTTCTCTTCAAAATAATTAACGCTACAGATAAGCATACACTTGTTACACTGAATACAACGACATAATTTATAACATGACATTATCACCAACACATGGCGAATGATTGTCAATATCTATACTATGTAAAAAAACTAATGCAACAATATAAATTCCATATATGAAATAAAACACACATATATATATGTTTCTACTATGACCAGTATTTTGTTTTGAATAAACATACCGTTTACCTTCAACTTTAAATAACAACAAAATGACAAGCCAATACGTCTGGTGGATTCTGATTTATCAGTTTGTATTCCAAATTTGATTTTAAAACATACGTATTACTCAGGAAAGAACATGCCTTTGCTTTTTGTCAACCTGTGTAATATTTGACACAATTTCTATTGCAGAATTCGTGTCAGAATTAAAATGTCCATTGTGTTCGTCTATCCGCATTCTTATTGTTGGCAACAGTTTGCTATCGTTTCGTCTCGCCCGCTCCCACCTTTCTCCTAGTGCCCTCTTCTGTATAGCATTTCTGTCTCGTGAAACTGTTTCCTCTATTTTTTCTTCCCTTAACCCTTGTCCGCTCACTAGTGCCAAATAGGTGATTACTGAAATGAATGAATTTTTAAATAATAATAATAGATATACTACTACTACTATTACTACTACTAGTAGTAGTAATAGTAGTAGTAGAAGTAGTAGTAGTAGTAGTAGTAGTAGTAGTAGTAGTAGTAGTAGTAGTAGTAGTAGTAGTAGTAGTAGTAGTAGTAGTAGTAGTAGCAGTATTAGTAGTAGTAGTAGCAGAAGTAGTAGTAATAGTAGTAGTAGTAGTAATTGTTGTATTGAAATAATTGAAATTAATTAAAATATATATATATTGTCGTTATTATCTCAATTTATCCGTAAATTGTAGGAACACGGATACCACACAGATCCTTCTAAACACGTATACCACACAGATCATATTACTGTTAGAATATTTTTCTTGATTTTGTTTTCATAAATATATGAAAGAAACCTGAAAAAAGAATGCAAAATGATACAGTGTAAGCTCCGCCCATAAAGTTTATTGCTTTATTTCACGAGAGGTGATGTTTCTGTGTCATAATAAAATAATGTCCCCACACTGATCCTACCTTTTTCTAACCGTTCAAACGCGCGGTTGCACTTTACTGAAAAAATATTCATTTGTTTTACAAAATCATGATACCTATAGAAAACTCTCATGAATGAGCGGGCTCTCCACTTTATCCCATTGAAAATGATGACATATTAAAAAAGTTATCCTAAGAAATGTTACCTTTGTCGTGCTTTTGTTGACATTTAACTCCCCACACAGATCTTAAAAAGTCACGTGGTATAGGCACCGTGATAATGTTAAAATCTTACGCTGGAGCATCTTAAATCGATGACAAGTCTATGCTTACCTTAAATAAGTGTACACTTTATGTTATTGTATCAAATTCCATTTTTATTTTGGCGCCAAACACTACTGTCAGGTGAAGTAATGTATCGTATATTATTTTTGATATTATATTTGCTTTAAGGTATGGCTCAATGCTCCGAATGCGGAAAAATGTCGAAGACCAGAGCTGGATTATTGCGCCACATTAGGGGACACGCTAACTCTGGAAACTATAACTGCTGTGGGAAAGCATTTCAGGTAAGATTAAATACCTTAAAAATAGCTACATTTTTATACAGTTATGCTTACAAACAGATGAACGGATTTTCTTGAAACAACACAAATATACAATATATCTCATCTCTCAGGTTATCATATATTTTGAAATAACTCAATAATCGTCAAATCGTTTGTAATTTAAAACTAACGAACACGTGTTCTCAGATACTAACATTTTTGAAATAGCGTGTTTCCTCATTGAAATGTCACGTGAATAAAATATGTTGTTTTTTTCTCAGGATGCCTACAATCTTAGAAGGCTTCAACGAACAAAGGACCCCAATGTCACGTGTGTGTACAGTGCGGCAGGAGCTTTGCGGACAAGTACCTACTCGTGGCTAGAGAGAAAAGTGCAAAAAAGAGGGGTTGGTGAAATGTTACCAGTGTGGGTTGGCAGTTAGGAGTGAGAATGACCTCAGAGAGCACGTCAATACCCACATGCATGACAAGTGTTACAGTAGTGAGGAGTGTTTCAAAACGTACAAATGCAGAACAAACCTTTCTCGATACGTGAGGACTTCACATAAATTCGTGAATACTGATTAAAAAACATAATAGTTTACAGTTTGTCTGTGTAACTTCATTATCGTTTTACGTTATTTTATTCGTTGTTTTACTTTTACTTTACTTTTCAAAATGATTCTAAAGTTATCCGAATTTGATTAATTTTTAGGTTTCGTTTAGATCGTTTGTGTGTTTGAAATCATTCTCAAATAATTGTGCAATAATTTGGATTTACGTTATTCATTTATATATCGCATCTGTGATTTGTATTATCGAATCTGTGATTCTTTTTTTAATTATATCTTGATTAAAGTTTTGCGATGTTTTTTCGTTGGTTTCAATTATAAATACCGCAGTCACGAGCTAGTTCGATAATCATAAGCAGCCAGGGTTTCTAATACTAGGGATTTTCACGATTGCTTTACATAATTAACTGTCTGCTTATAATTACTCTAGGCCGTGGTAATTGACAGTAAACAATGTATGCAATGTGGTTGTGTATACAATACAATACTCCTTAATTCGAAATACGTCTTGACATTCTTCAGAGCTGCATCCATCCACAACACAAGAGGAGAATCGTACATATATAATCATATAATATAATATTTATTCATTTACTTTTTATGTTCTCTTCAAAATAATTAACGCTACAGATAAGCATACACTTGTTACACTGAATACAACGACATAATTTATAACATGACATTATCACCAACACATGGCGAATGATTGTCAATATCTATACTATGTAAAAAAACTAATGCAACAATATAAATTCCATATATGAAATAAAACACACATATATATATGTTTCTACTATGACCAGTATTTTGTTTTGAATAAACATACCGTTTACCTTCAACTTTAAATAACAACAAAATGACAAGCCAATACGTCTGATGGATTCTGATTTATCAGTTTGTATTCCAAATTTGATTTTAAAACATCCGTATTACTCAGGAAAGAACATGCCTTTGCTTTTTGTCAACCTGTGTAATATTTGACACAATTTCTATTGCAGAATTCGTGTCAGAATTAAAATGTCCATTGTGTTCGTCTATCCGCATTCTTATTGTTGGCAACAGTTTGCTATCGTTTCGTCTCGCCCGCTCCCACCTTTCTCCTAGTGCCCTCTTCTGTATAGCATTTCTGTCTCGTGAAACTGTTTCCTCTATTTTTTCTTCCCTTAACCCTTGTCCGCTCACTAGTGCCAAATAGGTGATTACTGAAATGAATGAATTTTTAAATAATAATAATAGATATACTACTACTACTATTACTACTACTAGTAGTAGTAATAGTAGTAGTAGAAGTAGTAGTAGTAGTAGTAGTAGTAGTAGTAGTAGTAGTAGTAGTAGTAGTAGTAGTAGTAGTAGTAGTAGTAGCAGTATTAGTAGTAGTAGTAGCAGAAGTAGTAGTAATAGTAGTAGTAGTAGTAATTGTTGTATTGAAATAATTGAAATTAATTAAAATATATATATATTGTCGTTATTATCTCAATTTATCCGTAAATTGTAGGAACACGGATACCACACAGATCCTTCTAAACACGTATACCACACAGATCATATTACTGTTAGAATATTTTTCTTGATTTTGTTTTCATAAATATATGAAAGAAACCTGAAAAAAGAATGCAAAATGATACAGTGTAAGCTCCGCCCATAAAGTTTATTGCTTTATTTCACGAGAGGTGATGTTTCTGTGTCATAATAAAATAATGTCCCCACACTGATCCTACCTTTTTCTAACCGTTCAAACGCGCGGTTGCACTTTACTGAAAAAATATTCATTTGTTTTACAAAATCATGATACCTATAGAAAACTCTCATGAATGAGCGGGCTCTCCACTTTATCCCATTGAAAATGATGACATATTAAAAAAGTTATCCTAAGAAATGTTACCTTTGTCGTGCTTTTGTTGACATTTAACTCCCCACACAGATCTTAAAAAGTCACGTGGTATAGGCACCGTGGTTCTGATTGATTTATAGGTTTAAATTTCACGTCGGGTCACGTGTGTAAACATAGCTAATAATTCGCATTCTATACATAGATGGTGAGGTCACTACGTTATTATCACGTAAGTCAGTAAGACCGGTGTGACACAATGAATAATTCGTACATTGTGCAATGAACGGACCTCAAATACAATCGTATCCGGTAACACTCAGGGTTTTCGAAAAACTGTTAGCGAGTGTAAAGCTAAAAGCAAACACATTTGAATAGTAGAGTTATGTTATTTAAGTATGTTATTCATTTTAAGTAGATACAAAAAATAAATACGATTTACCTGTCATTACTTGCCATTTAACCTGTCATTGCTTTCCATTTTAGTAACACGTAACATACCGTTACTGTAGACAGTTTGGTGTGACATAAAAGCGCTGAATATTTAAATCTTATACAAATTATCACTTTAAAAAGTATTATGTCTATATGTTGTTGTATATAAATGTCTTCTCAACACGGTTTTCATAAATTCGTTCTACTGATCTTATTTTTTAATTCGATTGTTATTTGTTATTTGGACGGAAAATCGTTCCATTTTCCGTATGCTTAAAGTTTTGCTTACGACAAACGTGTGCGTAGCAACGTGAAATTGTATATTTAAAACTTCATTCGGGAACGTATATGTTTTGTACAATTTCATTCGGTGGCAACCGGAGACGCACACAGAGACAAAAAAGCACGTTCGCAATTATACGCTAAGCGTTTAAATGGCTAGATTCGTTACATTTTTTGAAACTAAAAACGATCGCTTACTTGTTGCTCTAGTTTATAGTTCATAGATAGCTTAGCAAAGTCTAGAACGATTAGTTGCATGCTCATAATAGCTTTATTAGTCTGCAATGCTTTACATGTGCTTGATTATATGTGCCAAATACTATTCTTTATCATATGTCCTTAGTCATACTTGTACTAGCCTATGTCTATTTTGAATGTCCGGCTTTAACATTGTGCTATCCTTGCTTAAAGTGCATAAATTTAATTATATGTATACTCTGTCTTGTGAGGTAGCTGCTGCTTAACTCATCACAAATCTAATTTGAGGGGATAGTCGATTTCTTACTACATTTTTTACTTGTCGCACTGTTGTGTCCATATCCGTCTTTCAGTGTTTTTACTCTCTTTATTGTATGGCGGTTTTAGACATTTAGTCAATATCAGCAGCTACATCACAAGTGTTAACTCTGTACAACTTGTATAATGTTTATAGGTCAGGTTTTATATGTTTAATGTATCTATATCCTACCTAGTACCTTATCTCTTTGATGTACTACAATAGCATTATATTAACATATATATATATATAATAGTGTATGTGATAATACATTCATTATTTAGTTTGTTTGTCTTAACATTTTCTTAACAGTGATCTTTACATGTTTTATGTGTATAAATCTATATGTACTTGCAAGTCGGTTTAAAAAGCTCATTAGAGCTTATGTTACCTGTTTGTGTATCCGACTTTGAAAATAAAATTTACTTGACTTGACTTGGCTTACATCACACAGTGATCTCCCTTTAACTAAAATGTTAACGATTTGGATTTCGCAGGTCATCAAAACAAATAATTTGTAATTATATTGAAAACTTATTATAGGGTCGGAATCTTCCGCTAGGTAGGGTCACAGCCCGAACCAGAGGATATTTCCTTTATGCCTGAGCAATATAATGTAACCGATTTATCAACTATTTACCGTTTGCTGGTCTGAAATATTTTAACCTAAAGGATAAAGCTGATGGTTATGTTAACTTTATTTCATCGTGCCTCTAAAGATTGCTCTGGTGAATATTATTAAGTTATTAAATTTCAATTAAATCGAATTTGTATTATCTTGTATTTATTTTCTTTTAATTACGATGCAATAGTTTTAGCGTTTATTTCTACGTGTTTTTTTTTTATTGTTTATTAACTTAGTGTGGGGTGTGCCCCCCCCCCTCATTTGTAGTGACCGTCTCACTGAGGATTGTAGGTTTTTGACGATGCTGGAACAGCATCGTCCAAGGTATCATAACCATGAAAAAAAATCACAATGGCGACCTATGTAAAAGACCGAGCCAGTCCGATTGAGATAACTCGATTTTTCAGTTACTTCCCTTTTGCATTCGCCACTGCGTAGGAGATTGCTCGTCATTGATTACATTCTCCTAGCAGAGTTGTCGTTCGTGTTTCAACATTCAACAATGGCCGCCCCCATGAGAGTCTCGATTCAAAATTTTCTTACTGCATAAATTGGCTTGATTCGCTATTTAGAAGCTGTCATTTAGGATATATGAATTATTTATTCACTAAATCTCCGCTTATGACAACAATAGTTAAAATTCGAAGGATATATACTCGATGTGAATAAAGGACTTTCTGGATCGTAACAGCTTGACACGGCAAAACTGGCATACTGGTATTTTTAGTTATCAATATAAGTCACATTGTGCTTTATAAATTGTATTCGAGCATTTTGCGACTTATTGAATGACTATGATACCCGATATTAACATTTCATCGGGGATTTGCAGATCACCAAGCTGTCCTGAAATTCAACATTGATTTCAAACTCTTTACTGGTTCGTACTCTTTCTTAGTGTTAGTACTTTTTATCATTTTAAAGTTAAATGAACTGTGTCACAGTAAAAGAGACATTAAGGCGATTGTGGCCAGTTTGGATCTAGATCAGCCTGCAGTCGCTTGAAAGCTGTTTGCTTAAAAGCGTTTTTCTGACAATAACAAATAATTTAATTGGATACTGATTTGACTGCGCTTTTCCTGTGACCTGGCTCAAATAATAGAATTGTCATTAATCAAATTATTTATTTCGAACATTAATCAATTGTTTTTCTTGTCCCTCGTGATCAATGACTCCAGCACTTTCCTGTTGAGAATTGAATACTGCTAAAGGCGATGCTAGGGGGCGTGAGAGATGTTGCACCTTCCATTTTGCTCGATTGTTCATTGTCGGCTCGGGTACTACGTACATGTACTCCGGGTACTCTTAAGTATACTTACATGTATCCCGGGTACGGTAAATATACTAAAATGTACCCGGGAAATTTAACCCTAAATCAGTCGTTGTCGACTATTTTTTGTAATTACACATTTATGTCAATTTTCTGTAGAATGGCCTCTATATTAGCGGAACACATACTCAAAAAGCATGTTGATGCAGAGTTTTTTTCCAAGAGAAGTGTGTTTAAGATAATCGGTTGCGCGTTTTACAACATCGGATTTTGGGCGCGAATACAACTCGGGTACAGTCTTATATGGACCGAGTACAATTACGTTTATTTACCGAACCTGGGGTACATGTAAGTATACTTAGAGTACCCAGGGTACATGTAAAAATACTTAAGAGTACCCGGGGTACATGTAAGTAGTACCAGAGCCGACAATGACCAATCAAGTTCCATTATCCCTCATGAACCGACTCAAAAAACCGAGTCGGCAATATTTGACTTAATTTTTGGTTTGGTTGCTCTCGAGGGATCGAAAATTTTCAGAATCTTTCTAAAAGCCCCACGGGTTTGATCCCCAGAAGCGACATTGAAAACTAGCATATTTTGTTATCTAAAAGACTGCTAAACCTGATATACAATGATAATGTGAATTTTCTCTCACATGATGTTTATCAGTCATATTATATAAAATCTTACAGCAGTAGAAAACAACTGGACAATAAATAATGAATGCATCTTTCATTTGTCTTTGACACTTTGATTTTGACATGGCCTAGATTTAAATATGTGACTGGACTTTACCAGCACTCTTGTAACAGAGCTAAAGTGTAAATGTACCATTGGAGATCACCTAAATCCAGATTTGCTATTATAGACGTGTGAATAGATTTAAGGGTGTGACAAGTAAGCAAAAATTGGTCATAACCCAGAGGCCACAACTGATCTATGACTGTATTAAAACAAGAAAAATCAGTGCCTGATTTAGATTTCCTTAGAAAGTTCAATAAAAACTAATTTCATAAGCCTGGTAACAGTTTAACGGTAATGCTACCAATGTGTCAAACCAGGGCCTTGAATTTGAAATCTAGGACATGCATGGTCATTTCTTCATGAAATCAGGACACACAATTGTATTTTAAGTCCTTAATTGACCTGGCTATAGTTCTCAGATTATTATAAGCTCAATCAATATATTTATATCATTATTTATGCTTTGTGTATTGTAAACATATACACAATCATGCAGTTACATGACAGCAATAAATAATATCAAAGCTACCCATACTATAAAGGTCATTGACAAAGCCTATGGTCAAAATATGAACACATTGAGTGTAATCGCCCTCTCGTGCAAGCAAAAACAACACGTTGACAGGTTGTCATTTTTGACAGTTCTACTTTCACTTTCATTTTGTGATATCAAACTATTAACAATTATGTGGCTGAGAAAAATATCGCCATTGATTTGTATGCCCCCGATAGGGTGGCCTATATCAGTTAACTTGTCAGTCACTCAGTCAGTCAGTCAGTGTGTCTGTCTGTCCGTCCGTCCGAAAACTTTAATGGCCATAACTTTTTAAATATTGAACATAGCAACTTGATATTTGGCATACATGTGCATCTCATGGAGCTGCACATTTTCAGTTGTGAAAGGTGAAGGTCATCCTTCAAGGTAAAATGTCAAACATAAAGCGTCTGTCTGTCTGTCCGAAAACTTTAACATTGGCAACTT
The DNA here is from genome assembly GCF_020536995.1 of Dreissena polymorpha. NCBI lineage: Eukaryota > Metazoa > Mollusca > Bivalvia > Myida > Dreissenidae > Dreissena > Dreissena polymorpha. The sequence goes on along the minus strand of NC_068356.1, from coordinate 104,553,631 downwards.
TTTCAATATTGGCGTTCATGCGTATCTCATAGAGCTGCACATATTGATTGGTGAAAGGTCAAGGTCATCCTTCAAGGTCAAGGTCAAAGGTCAAATTTTGCAATATTGAAGATAGCAACTCCATATTCGGCATGCATGCGTATGTCATGGAGCTGCACATTTTGAGTGGTGAAAGGTCAAGGTCATCCTTCAAGGTCAAAGGTAAAAAATATGGCTTCAAAGCTGCGCAGCAGGGGGCATTGTGTTTCACAAACACAGCTCTTGTTTAATATATTTTCTGCACATTCCTTCAAAACACTTACATCAATACATGACTTTCTTCGTTGATTTAATCATTCGTGACAGACTTGTGTACATATTTCGCTTACATTTTGACGCGCGTAGGTAGGACCGTATTACCGCTTCCGAAATGTGTATTCATACTATTGCCTTCGAGGAACTTATCTGATGTTTGACAGAAAGGGCCGAAAATGTGCGAGTGTGGGTCAAGTTCCCCACAGGTACTAATTTCCCGTTCCCCCAATTTGTTTTCCGTACCTAAAATTTTTCGTACCAAATTTTTTTCGTACCCAATTTTTTTTTCATCCCCAATTTTTTGTTCGTACCCAATTTTTTTTCGGTCCCGATTTTTTGTTCCCAAACATTTTTTCGTACCCAAATTTGTTTTCATACCCAATTTTTTTCGCACAATTTTTTTACCAATTTTTTTTTCGTACCAACATACACAATTGTGGTGATTGTGGTGATGTAGATAAACTTAACTTGATGCTTTTATATCCATCCTCTCAAAAGGCTCGTCACACCAGTTCTGTCAGTACTTTGATTTCTTGTATAGGCAAACTGCCCTGTTTTGTTTTGTTTAGTTCCATTATTATTTTATTTTAAGTTTGTTTTTCTATTTTCATGATTGAAGTTAAGTCACTACTTATTGTCTGCATTTCTTTGATGATTTTCATATATTGCTCTAAAACATATTTTTTATACTATTTATACAAGTTCAAATGGGATTGCAACTTTGTTGAGTTTATATCTTACATTACATATACAATATCGTTTACAGTTGAGAATAGCGTCCAATAATGCACAATCTCTTTCAAGTGCAAAAAGAATGCCAGAGGGCGTCGATTTCTTGAATCGATTCAGAATAGTTGGATATTGTTTAAATGTTTAATAAACACATATTATGTCGCTTTTCAAGAAATAATTTAATATTCTAATGTACGGTTTAATGTAGAATTTTAAACTTTCAAAACATACTGGTTGTATGATTCGCTCGCTTAATGTCCGTTTATATGACCTTAATTGCGTAAAACCATCACAGGACTTTAAAACGCATGCTTTTGTGGCACCATTGACATCGATTAAGAAACGTAAATCAAACCTATATCTGCCGATTGAACGTTGTGTATTTGTGTTTTACCCAGGTGTGGCGTATTGCACAGCCCAAAAAACACTAACACGCATGGCGTCCAGTAGAGAGAATAGCCCATCATTTAAGGATTTACTTACCGGCGAAAGTCCACAGCAGACTCCAGATGAAATGGAAAATGAACGTTAACGATACCCTTTCAAATCGATATTATAAGGCCACGTGAAGAATGGTTTTTAAATATAAATGAATGCATTACTCCATCTGAAAACTTTAATAACATAATCCAACTACAACTTTACTTTTTTTATAAGCGGCGATGCTCAGAATAAACTAATAAACGTGTTTCTGGGTCGTTTATTTGCTCAGCAAACAATGGCGGATAGTTTATGCAGATATGTTCAAAAAGATGGTTTAGCAAAACGACGCTCTCGAACTAACACAAGATAGACGAAGACATAAGAAATTCATTTAGATATACGACTGGAAAGGAATGATTAAGTAATCGCTGGCGATATATTTGTCAATCATTCTTATTGTTGCTTATGCTAGAAGTGTGCAAAGTGTGTTCTAAGGTTATAAACTATGGATTGGGGATTGCTCGAGAGAGCAATTGTACGCAAAGACCAACTGGCTTATTGTAAAAGCATGCATACAGTTATGAGCATTGTTAAATAACACATTTATATACCAACAGATTATATTCTTCGCAAATGTCCTAAACAATCACATAAGATTTTTTGTATTGCACACGTTCCCTTACAGAAATGAAAAGGTAGCGGCTGACTAATCGGTAGGTAGCGGCTACCTAGCCGCTACCTAAAAAGGTAGCCGAAACGGGTATCCTGGAGGTAGCGAAAGTCAGCCAGTAGCGGCTAGGTTGCGGCTGAGTAGCCAAAACCTATAGCCGCTAGCGGCTACCATAGCCGCTAGCGGCTACTGTAGCCAAAAGGTAGCCAGAAACAGAACACTGCGAAATATTTCCATTAATTTGACAAATTGTCAGCCGCTAGCGGCAACTGAAGCCAAAAATGTAGCCAAAAACAAAACTTTGGTACAATAACCTATATTAAATGAACAAATTGTCAGCCGCTAACAGAAACTGTAGCCAAAAGTAGCCGAAAATCAAACTTGTGTACAATAACTTATATGAACAAAGTGACAGACACTGGTGGCAACTGTAGTTAAAAAGTAGCAGCACAGTGCGATTTATATCTGCAATTCAAATATGACCTTGACCTGGAAGATATGGGTCTGGGTGTTTTGCATGGCATGTTCTCTCATTATGGTGGAATTTGTTAAAAAAAAAATCAAAATCCCTTGATGAATGAAAGAGTTGTGGACCGAACAAAACAAGAGCTGTCAGAGGACAGCGCGCTCGACTATTCGAGTGCTTGAGGCGGTGACCCCAGCTTTATTCATATTTTGTGTTTATGTTGGTTTGTATTGTGCTGTTTTGTACTGTTTGGGCAATCGGTCACTTGCCTTAAATAAAGGACCAACTAATTGTTTTTAATGAGAATTCAATACTGCTCCAGCAGCTGGAGTTTCACTTCTTTATATTGATAGTATAACGTAAGCCACCATGGGGAAATTGTTCATATTCAATAAGGTCAATGTAATTTAGGCATATTCTAAGTGGGAGAGGATCAAAATTGAAAAATATTGATCGCTTATGTTTTAAAGAAGTTGCCTGTCAGAGTTACATAACTTTGCCTAAATAGTCCCCTTATAATAGTTAGTAAGTGTTGAAAGTATGAAAGCAATAGCTTTGATACTTTAGGAATAAAGTGAACCTACACACAAAACTTAAACAAATTTTCAATTTATTAAGTATACAAAGGCAACATAATTCTTACAAAACGCTTGTTACAGTTGTCTGCTCTTGTTTATAGATTGGGGTCATGTCTGTAAAGAAGTATGCAAAATATAAAAGCAATATGACAAGGTAGATAGAAAATATTTGAGGTGGTACGCAAACTTTAACATAGATCTAACAATTATATGCATATTGTAAGAGGAAAAAGGGCCATAATTCTTACAAATGCTTGTTACAGTTGTCTGCTCTTGTTTATAGATTGGGGTCGTATTGGTAAAAAAGTATGCAAAATATAAAGCAATATGTCAAGGGACATAGAAAAGATTTGAGGTGGTACGCAAACTTTTACATAGATTTATCAATAATATGCATATTCTAAGTGAAAAAAGGGCCATAATTCTTACAAAATGCTTGTTACAGTTGTCTGCACTTGTTTATAGATTGGGGTCATATAAGTAAAGAAGTATGCAAAATATAAAGCAATATGTCAAGGGACATAGAAAATATTTGAGGTGGTACGCAAACTTTGACATAGATTTATCAATAATATGCATATTCTAAGTGAAAAAGGGCCATAATTCTTACAAAAGGCTTGTTACAGTTGTCTGCTCTTGTTTATAGATTGGGGTCATATTGGTAAAGAAGTATGCAAAATATGAAAGCAATATGTCAAGGGACAAATGTAGCCCCGTCAATATTTTACGTTTTTTTAATAGTGAGGTGTAACCTTTCTCTTGTTCTTCATTTTACTTTTGTGGTGTCACATGACTTGATCAGGTGGTCAGTAACAAGAAAAGTTTGAATGTTTGAAGACGTTTTCAGTCTTTGTTTTGTCGTTGTTTCATACATACATACATACATATCCGGTTAGGGCCGCAAGCTGGATCAGCTTCTTATAGCCCCCTCATGTTCGTTAACCCAGGTAGTCTCCGGTATAACTGAGTACATTTTATCTCCCATGTATATGTCCAATCTGTTTTTAAAGGTATTAAGGGATGGCGCTGTAACAACGAATTCCGGTAGATTATTCCACGGATCTATCACTCTCTGAGAAAAGAAGTATTTTCTGGTGTCCTTTCTTCAAGATTTCTTCTTGAGTTTTAAACAGTGACCCCTTGTCGTAGTATTGTTCATTTAAAAAAATCTGTCAAATTCAATGTCTTCTTTTTATTCAAGAGTTTAAAAACTTCGATCATGTCTCCACGGAAACGACGATATGACAAAGATGGTATTTTCAATATTTTAAGTCTTTCAATGTATGGTAAGTGTCTAACATAGTATACTAATTTAGTCGCACGTTTTTGTACTCGTTCTACAATTTCTATATCTTTCTTAAATCGTGGGTACCAAATTATATTACCATATTCCAAGTGAGGTCTGATTAACGACTTGTATAATTTCCTTAGTTGTTTTGTAGTTATGTGAAGAAAAGTCCTTCTAATTAGTCCTATTTTGCTGTTCGCTTTATTTATACACTGGTTCATATGTTCTCTAAATTTCAAATCAGGACTGAATATAATCCCTAAATCCCTTTCTTGCATTTTACTTGAAATTTCCTTTCTTTCAGATCCTTGTCCAAGCAGGTATGTCTTGTTTGGGTTATTTTTTCCAAAATGCATTACTCCACATTTTTCAGTGTTAAATTTCAAAAGCCAAGTGTCACTCCATTTACATAATTTGTCATTGTCTTTTTGAATTTGGTCCGTATCTTGTTGTAATTTTGCAAGGTTGAATAGTTTTGTATCGTCTGCGAAAAGTCTAATGGTACTTTCAATTAAGTCCTCAATGTCATTTATGTAAACCAGGAAAAGCGTGGGCCCTAAAACACTTCCATGTGGTATGCCGCTGGTAATATTGCACCATTCAGATTCACTTTTATTTACAATAACTTGTTGTTTCCTGTTAGTAAGAAAAGCTTTTACCCAGTTCAAAATTTTGCCAATTATACCATAAGACTCTAATTTCTTCATCTATCGGGTGTGCGGTACTGTATCAAATGCCTTGCTAAAATCATAATAAATACAATCAAAGCTATTACCCTCGTCTATCCATTTAGTCCATTTTTCCATTACGTCTAAAAGTTGTAGAGCACACGAACGTAAAGAACGGAAACCAAATTGAGAATTTGAAAACATGTTATTTGAGTTCATGTAAGAAACTATACAGTCTCTAACAAGTTTTTCCATCATTTTGCAAGGTATACAAGTCAAACTTATGGGTCTGTGGTTACCAGCTTCATTTCTGGCACCTTTCTTAAATAATGCCTTCACATGTGCAGTTTTCCAATCTTCAACAACAGTTTCACTCTCATAAGATAGTTTGAAAATCATTGTAAGTGGAACAACTAGTTTGCTTCTACATTCTTTCAAAATTCTAGGATGAATAAGGTCAGGTCCATAGGATTTCAAGGTATTCAAATTTTCTAGTAATTTCATAACTTTATTTTCATCAATCAACATTTTACCAATGTTTAACCCATTACTCCTGTCATTTGCATCTGTAATATTTTCCAAATCTTCAACAACAAACACACTTCTGAAAAATGAGTTCACTTCTTCTGCCTTCTCTTTATCATTTTCAGTAAACCCGCCATTAGTCTTTTTCAAATTAGAAATTCCTACTTGCACTTTACGCTTTGAATTTGCATACTTATAAAAAGCTTTTGGATTGTTTTCCTCCGAAATTTTATTTTCAAAGTCATTTCTTGCTTGTCTACATGCACGTGTAGCTGTGTTACGGTCCCTACAATAATATTTAAAATGAATGTGTTCTCTAGTATTCATATACTTTTGCCATGACCTATGCTTTTTTCTTAAAGCTTTAAGAGCCAGTTTAGTCATCCATAGTGGTCTGTTCTTTTTCGATGTAACTTGAGGTTTATGTCTCTTTTTAGGAACATTCTTTTCTACACAATTCGCTAGTATCTCTTTCATTGATGACCAATTTTCGTTCATAGTTTTGTCACTGAACTCTTCTTCCCAATTAACACTTAACAATTCCTCATTTAATGCATCATAATTCCCTTTATCGTACAAAAAAAGTCTCTTTTTGAACATTATTTACCTGATTGCAACAGTCTATAATAAATGAAATCACAATGTGGTCACTTTTACCAATAGGAAAATAGAGTCTCAATTCATTTATCAAAAGTTCATCACATGAAAATACAATGTCCAAAATACTGGGCTGTTCTGAATTTCTAAATCGTGTGTGAAAGTTAATATGTTGGTGTAAGAAGCTATCTCTCACTGATTCAATAAATTCATGGCTTATATGAGTTTCAGGTGCAGACGATACCCAATGATTCCAGTCTTAATAATTAAAGTCTTCCATTACCACTTTTTTCACATGATTTTCATTTCCAACAGCTGCCATAAGCTCGATCAATACAATATTATTTTCATTTCCTGAGTTTGGCGAACGATAAACTAAACCAACAACAACAGTTTCATTTTTGCTCAACTTTACTTCACACCAACATGCCTCTTGACTAGAAATTAAGTTCAGTTTTTCATAGCTTTCAGCTTCAATACCATTTCTTATAAATAAAAGTGTTCCCCTGAATTTTTTACCAATGAATCTTGGATTAACAAATTGCTGATAACCCTGTAGTTCAAAATGTTCAATATTCAAGTCACAATTTTTAGAAAACGCTTCTGTGAGTCCAACAATGTCAGGCTGGTGAATAAAACCAAGTGTTTCCAATTCAGACCATTTATTGCTTCATATACATATACATTCATATACATTTCAGTGGAACTTGAGTCATTATGTGAAGAATCCATGTACAATTCAGTATCACTAGACACAGAGTTAATGTTTGAACCATTATGATCATTTGAACTTACAGTACTTTCGTTGCTCCCAATGCTACTTGCATCATCGTTCAAAGCCAAATTAAGATTTTCAATTTCAACATGTTTTTGGATTTCAAACAATTTAACATCCGATGAACTATCCGAACTTTCACTTAACGTATATACATGTTCAAAACTGGAACAATTAACTTTTTAAACTGCAAAACAAGAACTATTAACTGTTTAAGAGTCATATTTTAACGACGGTCCCTCATTGGACCGTGCCCTCCTCCCAAAGGGTGTCCAGCACTGCGAGCGCCACCTTGACTAGAATGCCCTCCACCAGAAGGGGGTCCGACACCGCAAGCTCCACCTTGACTATAATTTTTTAGACTAGACACTGCATAACTTTGACGCGTTTCTCTTTTTGCACCCTGTTGAGATTCATATTAAGTAGGAATGGGGATCTTTGTATTGGGACCATTGGCTCTAGGTTGTCTACTTTGCAATAGGATTTCATTTGACCCATTTTCTGAACCTTCCATATCATTCGAATTTCCAACAATTCTACTTCTTCCATACAGTTCATCCTTTAACTTACGATAAGTGAACAAAGGATCCTGTTCTCGCCTATTTGCTACCTCATTTTTCATTTTATTATTCAATTCCCTTTGTCTTCTGGTGTAATCAGGTGTAACATGTACCTTATATTCACTATTTTTCAGTTTTTCACCATTTCGTAAGAATTTAACTTTTTCCAATTCTCTTTCAAGGACTACTTTCATTGGTCTAGGTCTGGCCTTTGGACCTCTTTGTATTTCACCCAGTCTCTTGTTTTGTTTAATCTTTGTTGGTTGACAATTTTCTTGATTTTCAACAAATTCACATTCCTGTCTGATTTTCACGTCATCTTCAGTTTGCTTGTCTTCGTTTGTCTGAGCATTTGATTCAGGTATATTGTACATAATAATGTTGTTTTTTCTTTCATCACGTTCTCTCTGATCATACAAGGCTTGATCAACTTTAAAATCCATACTTAACTCACAATTTGCGCCCACCTCTTGAATCTTACTCTCAATTATTTCAAGGCAGCTATTTATTTCATCCTGAGACTTTTTCATGGCACTCACAACATTCAGCACTTTACGCACACAAGGTATTACCTTTTTACATCCATTACAATACCAGATACAGTTATCACCTTGGTTATCTTTATTAAGCTCATCATAAAAAGTTTGTGTTACTTCAGCACATATCAAGCAAAGCCAACTGTCACAAAGTTCACATTGCATACTAGCTTGTTTCTCTTCGAGATAATAGTCACACAGAGAGCATTTATTTTCATCAACAATGCTATAGCTATGTTCGTGGGATTTGACTTGGTCATTTCTATTGCTAGGTGCCTGTGGCATTCTACCATTACTTTTTTTTATTGTTTGTCATGATTATATAATGTTTTTCATTTGATCAGTATGATTAGACAATTCTACCATTACTTTTTTATTATTTGTCATGATTATATAATGTTTTTCATTCCATCAGTATGATTTGACAATTCTTAGCAATTCGGGGACGGCCATCTTGGATATTCCAGCCATGTGACATTTCTGTTTCACAACAATATTCCCTGAAATACTTCACAACTGGGGTCCATCTGGGAATGCACTCAATATTGAAAAGGAAAACCTGGTATTTGGCTATGAGAGGGGGGCTATATTAGGAGGAATACACAATTTCTTATCCACATTTTTCAGCGCCAATCTTGTACTCATGACATTGGTTTGAAATAAGATGCGTTGATAATAAGGTAAACATTGTAGTTCTTTGTCTATTGATGTTTGTAGTGAACTGCATTCACAATGTTTTGTATTTCTGGAATGATTTCACGCGTTTCTAATTTAGATAATATGTTTTCGCGACTGCAGAATTAGCGGCTCAATGGTTCTTACTTGTTATCTTTATTTTTAAACCAGTTGAACTAAATGGCACTAACTAATGTTTGCATGTAATTAATTTACAGCAGCCGCACATGTAGATGTGTAAGTGGGAGGATTGAAGGAAGAGATGTTCGATTCCCTAAATCGGTAATGTATTATGTATTGTTAGTTCTGGCTACCATAACTTTAAATGTCGCTTTTTATGATTTTTGACTGGCGCGACGTTATAGTTATGGACCAACCCCATTAGGAAAGTCAACCAGAAATTCCCAAAAAGTTGACAGTTAATAAAGACCGGTCCAAAACAACTTTTAAATGCAGTTATTGGCCCAAATCAACCACTTGATCGGAAAGATTGACATTTTTCACAGTTAACTGATATATTCTTTCACACAATTCCTCTTAAACAATTTAAATTTTAAATTTATCAATTCTGCTCATACATATCGAGAAAAACAGGATGTGACAGAATTTCTTGAAATGCGAATCACCCAAGATTTCACTGTCAAATGACATAATTTCTATTTTTAGTACCATCAAGTGTTTTCAAATTCAGAATGACATTTCCCGGTATTTAAGATTATTCTGGCTTGTTTTGTAAATAAATTGTAGTGTAAATATAAACTCGAAGTAAATAATATTTAAAACTACCTGATTCACACTGAAATCAGTCTTATAATCCACCAGACGTAAGTTGTTAATCACAAATAATAGATTTCATAAAACGAAAGTAATGTTTACAATTTCAGCAAAAAAAGCAATCGCACATTCTCGGCCCTTTCCGTCAAACATCGGATAAGTACCTCGAAGGAGATAGTATGAATACACATTTCGGAAGCGGTATTGCGGTCTACCTACGCGGGCCTACGCGAATCAAAATTACATAGTAAAAACAAACATGGCCGGTTTTGCGAGTTGTTTACATTTTGCAAAGATGAAAATGGGGATTTTCTATGCTCTGAAGCCAGAGCAAGTACAAACTCTACAGGAATTATGGACGCCATCGTTGTTATTGTTTTTGTTGTTGTAACATTCTTAGAATGGTATCACGTGGGCGGACTTCATTCAACCCGTATTTCTCCCGAGTCCGATTATGATAATCTGCGAGGGGTACCGAATGCAAAAAAAGTAAAGGTCGAACCGAAAGTATCCAAATGAAAACTCGTCACGTGATAAAGTAACAATGGTGTCAAAACTGTGAATTTCAGACTGATGAGAGTTATTTTTATCTATTGTAAGATGCATTCGAAACATTTGAACCTTAAAATATTCCCCGGTACAGTAATTTATATTCATTCACCAATATATGTAGAAATGAATCCAAGAAAATGAGCTTTCTTTGATTCATAGTGTGACATCAATATGTAACGACTCTAGTTGACTTTCTATACGGGGATGGCTTCAGCGTACAGGTATGTCAATACTATATAAACTGTACGCTGAAGTTTCTTTAGCTAATGTATTGTATGTGAACAATGTTCATGCAATGCCATTGTGTATGTCTTACCTTGTTTTATATGTTTGTATTACTTTTTGATGCTTTGTTAGGTAAATTATAAACGTTTGCCACTAGAATGTCACTTGAAATTTGAAACTATTGTGCATTTAGTATTGTAAATGTGATTAATATGTATTCTCTTATTTCAGAGTTTATGTGATTTATATTATGTATTAGTATATTAATTTTGTTTATTTCAGATACCTATAAAGGCTATCCATCACACAGATTGTTTTGGAGTTGATCATACTGATGTTACTCAACATTAAAGAACCCCTGTTAAAACCTGAACTGTCGTCGTTGTTTGGAAAAACACGTAGAGTTACAAATGGCGCCCAACGGGTTTGTTGACAAGTCGAGTCTGCAGAGAGTCGGTGTAAAGGAGCGGGTCGTGTTCGTGAAACAACTGTTGACATTGTTATAGTGCTAGCAAACATTAGACCAGGATTCAACCACTTCAGACGTTTCATTCAGGATCGCAGTTTTAATTTTTTCTGATTTGGACACATCAGAAATACATACTTTTAAGTGCTTTTAAATCAGTTTTAAACCATTCTAGTGGCAGAATAATCAATTGTGTATTGATCATGAAATTCATAGGTGCATTGATCATGATTGGGAGATGACCCCTTTTGATTTTTAGGTCACTAGGTCAAAGGCCAAGGTCACAGTGACCCGAAATAGTAAAATGGTTTCCGTGTGATAACTCAAGAGTGCTTACGCCTAGGATCATGAAACTTCATAGGTATATTGATCATGACTGGCAAATGACCCTTATTGATTTTCAGGTCACAAGGTCAAAGGTCAAGGTCACAGTGACTCTAAACAGTAAAATGGTTTCCGGATGATATCTCAAGAATGCTAACGCCTAGGATCATGAAACTTCATAGGAACATTGATCATGACTGGCAGAGTAGCCGCTAGGTTGCAGCTAGGTAGCCGCTATAGGTAGCCAGAGGCCTTAGATTTCTGTAAGGGGTACCTTTTTTACTTATAATAAACATGATTTATATCAAATGATAGTTTATGAATTCTGGGACGTACAATTCATTCTCAAGTGGATATACATAATAAAGTTATATTTAGACTGGTAGTGGCAGCTTATAATTTCTGATACGTAATTACTTTTAAGACATTCATTCACAACACGCACGAATCAGCATATGCATATTACAGACATCAATCAGTATACATGCCAACCTAACAAGATGTAAAACATACTTGCTGTTCTATGGGAAAATTGTAATAGTTCATGTAGAGCTTAATAGCGAAGTTAATATTTTCATATTTACATATATTATACCTCGCATAAATCTGTTTCTTCATTGCGTATATAAACTACACGGTCCGTTATTTTGAATAGTGCCCGGTAAAGATGCGCGCGCATCTAGTCAGCGGGCGCTATACAGTTCAGTGCCCGCTGACTATATGCGCGCGCATCTAAAAGTGCCACTAGAATGTTAGTTATTTGTAACATTTGTGCAAGTTTTACAACGCAAATATTTTCTGTTTTTCTGAGTACTGTTCCTTTGTTTACAAAAATGTCGTCTGGTGGTGACAGATTTGCTTGTTAAACAGAGGAAGAAAAATAATTAATCGTCTCCGATAAAGATTCGTTAAAAACCAAACAAGCGACATAATATGCGGTGTCAACGTTTCGTCAGTACCTCAAGGACGAGGGTGAACACGACACATTTGAAGATTTTGAGATTAATAAGTTTAACTGTCAGTTGCGAAACTTTTACTCAAAATTACGGAATGCTAAAGGTGAAAGTACAAGCGGAGTACATATTTGGCAATACAAAAATAATATTGTGTTTTTTATTTTTATTTCTATTCACATTTATCTGCACACAAATGTTCGGTATAATCACGGACTCTAGATTACACGGGACCGTTACGCCAAATATCTTGTTGTGTCTAAGTCACGTGACCGTGTCGTCACTATCGATCTTTTATCGCAGTGCCGAGGTTATACATTTGATGTACCCACTCGCGTATTTTGTTAAATTATAGTTTCATTTCTAGGCCGATTTTGACAAATTATATATCATTAGAAAGCTTACGTAACGTAGTTTTCAGATATATAAATATATATTAAGTTTTTCTTGTGCGTTCGGCAGCCCGGCGAGTTATAACTTTAACTTTTGCAAATATCATACCGTTTTGGAGTTTTAGAATCTAGATTTACGGTTGACATGTTCGTACTTTATACCGATTTGTAGCGTTTATATTTGGAGTTCAGTTTTAAAAATAATATCTTGCTTAGGAAAATAGAATTCTGTATATGATAGAGAAAAAATAATGGTTTAAAAATGAAAGCAAGTAAGGAATGAAGGCGGAATAAAGTAGCGCGCGGTCCTAACGAACCGAACTGATGCTAAGGTCTTGGAGATTATGCTTTTGTTTAGATACCGGCCATTGAATTTCCTTTGCCATGATTATTATATTTTTTATGAAATATATTGAAATATTTTGTTCTAGTTACATATCAATAAAGTTAAGTATTAATGACGCTTGATAAATTAACGATTTCAGCTCTTGATTATAACACAGAAAGGGTGTTAATTTTATGATGAAACAGCGTATATAGCGGACCCTCTTGATATTTTTCGGCTTTGCATACTTCAAATATAATGGGTGTCAAAACATTCATCGTTTGTTGTTTATTATCAAAAAAGTAATTATGTAAAATTATATGAAATGTTATTAACCATAAATTATCAATAAATTAAAATTATTTAAAGATTCTTGAAAATCACGGTCAACTGTCTATGCATGTATATTGAAATATCTTTATAAGTTATCAGAGTTATAAATATATAGAATTCTAAATTAAAACTCTGTATTATTTGTATTTTTCGGAAAGATTATTTAACCCCGTTGTGGTCAAATGAGAATGCTGTTTTTAATCATGTTGTTCCGTACACTACCATACACTCTTTATAGGACTACGAAATGACGGAGTTTTTTTTACCGGTACCCGCTAAATACGTTAAATGTTAAGTATTAGATTTTTTAAATGTTTAAAATATTCATGTATAGGTATTAAGCACTTATAATTATTATGATTAAGCTGGCTGACATCTATACAGTATTTAGTTTATGGCAATCTGTATGGGCAGATGACTATAAATGTTTTCAATACGCTACATATCTTATAAACGCAAAATTGAGTATTTGGCGTTACATTACTCCAAGAAATGACCACTAATACCACGAGAAGACATGGAGGTATCATAAAAAGTGTAAACTGACCAGACATTGCCACCTGTGGTTAGGGACCAATATACAAATATAGGTCCCTGCTGTGGCGTATGACACCATAGTGTTATTTAGTATTGGTCGGCACAGTATCTGATCATAACGAGATAATTGGTTTGTGCTGAACACAGGGGCAATAAAACCACAGATCTATCAATAAACAAGATTATTGAGATATCTTTTATTGAACACCGCGATAAAAATGCTTAAACCACGGACTCTAGATTACACGGATAAGAAACATGGCAACATTCTCAGAATCACCACTGCTATATCTGAATCACCTAACAATTCGTCTAAAAATAATTTATATATTTGAGTTGAAGACGATGTACTGTTGTATAAGTCTGAATAAACTATCTGTCTGCCTGTCTAAATCTAAGCCGTCATCGTCCCGGTGAAAAAAAATCTGATTTTGAAAAGTTGGCCATGATGCCTTGATGTCAAAATACGAAATGACCCGCGTAACACCGACCGTGATTTTAAAGAATCTTTAATAAATTGATAATTTAAGGTAAATAACATTTCAAATAATTATACATAATTACCTCGTTGATAATAAACAGCAAACGATGAATGTTTTTGACACCCATTTTATTTCAAGTATGCATGCAAAGCCGAATAATATCGAGAGGGTCCGCTATATAAGCTGTTTCATCATAAATTTAACACCCTTTCTGTGTTATAGACTGTTCCATAATTAAGTCATTACATAATTATCTCCCCTGAATTCTCTCCGCGTCCGCCATTACACTGCTGCTTAACAATCGGTAACATATATAAGTGAGCACCGATTATTCAACGGATGAATTTCTTTCTAAATTCTAAGGCCGTCATTACATGGTCTTGGTTGTCTTGGAAAACTAACACATTGACACATTAAAAAACGCATTTAATTAAATTAAATGCAATATTTTTCATTTGATTATTTGCATCAATCTTTAAATCGTGTATGCCTTTGCATTCCAGTGTTTAATTGCCCCTTTGTCCTGCATAATCCGATTATCTCGTTTTGATCAGATATTGTCCAGACTTAACTAACCACATGGTGTTATAAACCACACTGGGTGGCAGATGACAGTCTGGTCATTAAACACAATTGATGATGCCACCATGTCTCATCTTCCTGGTAGTATTAAGCAGTCATTAGGTAAGATAATTTACCTCCGACATACTTAACAGTTGCGTAAATAAGATATGTTACATATTTTACAAATTAAAAGTTATGTCCAATATAGAATGTCAGAAATTGTACACCGTAAAGATACTAGCCCGTTTAATTTATGAAAAGTAAAGTATTAAAAAAAATATATAAAAATAAAACATTTAACGTATTTAGCGGGTATCGGTTAATTAAAACTACATCATTCCGTATGCAGATTTGATGTTACGGCAATGCACGAACGATATCATAAAACAATAAATTACATTTGACACCAAACAGAGGTAAAAAATATTAAAAAAAATATATATATGTATATAAATATAAGTGTGTCAAAATGTTAGATATGTCTCACTCATACTCACTAGTAACGAGTTTTCAATATACATGAGTACACAGTTCAATTTGCATCATATGAAGTTGTGTTTTTTCAGTTGTATGTTAATATTCCTCAATAGCGTCATTCTTTGTACAAAACCCATCAAATGAAAATTACATGTAAATACTGTCATGTCCTTTGCTTTTAATATGGCTTTGTAGTATGTTTATTTTCAAAGCACTCCTTACACTTTCTAACACTCATTTATTTATCACACTAGCGTACTCATGCCATTGATAATTAAATTTTTATAATTAGATGTATAACTATTGTAATTTATTGAAGCTTTTCTGCAAAAAAAATATTACGGCTTATACATAGAGCTCTTTATTGTGTCAAATTGTCGGCCTTTCAGTCTTCAGATAATCTTTAATTTGATGCTTATGACGCGTTTTTAAAGTTGCAAATAAATGTATTAATAAATTCGTTTGGCGCTTAATAATATATTTTTGAAAAATTATTTTGGTGTTTTTTTATCGGAGATTGTTTGTGTGGATTTATTGACTAAACATTTGGTGTCGTTATCCATATGTTTTGCGTTACTTCAAAGACCTATAAAATACAATTTTTAGTATTTTTAGCTTTATAGCTGTTAAATGATTCAAAGATGAAAATATAGATATATCACATAGATCGCATTCTCTTCATCTTCCGAATAATCACATAAAAGGTCGTCAAGATCAATATCACTCTCTCATGATAAAAAGCTCGTTTTTTAACGTGACAAAATTCCATCTAAAAAAATAAATATAAATCCAAACCACAATTTTTTATCTCTGATATCAGTAAGAACAAGAAAAATAATGGAAGGCGTATCAAAAATATCATACTTAATATAATATGTAATGATTGTGGAATGTAGATTTTTACCAAATGAGATCAATTACAAACAATTAGCGGTAATTAATTGCGCGATAATCTTTTATAAGTATTAATTAAAATATAATCTGCTTGATGTTGCGGCTATTAAAATCAACACAACAATACATGCGAGAATTGTTTGTGAAACGTTAAAAGTAACAAGTCTAATCAAAGACATAGTATGAGCGACTGAACCGGCAAATTTTCGCCGATGATTACCACTTGATTACAGATAAAAAACAAATACACGAAAGCATTTTAAACATTTTATTTGTAACAATCAATCTCAACTTCAAACAATCATTTAAACAACAAAAATGTGATAATCGCCTCACATTAATTCATTAAGTGATTTATTTATCCGACAACGGTGAAGCGGGTATTCTATACGTCTTTGGCTTTTGGAATCGCAGACTCGCATAAGTTAGCAGCAGTGTAATGGCGGACAGTCACGTGACTGACAATATGGCGGCGGTCAATTTATCGATTATGGAACGGTCTTATAGGTTATATTACACTAATTCCGATTCCCATAGGGTCCCATTATAAAACTGACAACTTTCACAGCCTTTTTCTTGCCTTTCCGACGTATCAATTTTTCCGAACCTGGTATCATTTTAAAGATGGATCTGTCATCTTCCAATAATTGCAATCAAAAACATACCGTCTCGCAACTTCTAAGAAAGTAAATCGCTGTCGAATGAACCCACCGTAGAAAAACGCGTTTCGGAATCCTAATTTCGACAAAAGCCCCACACAATAGAAAACACACCCTCAAAAGTTCATCTTTTAAGTTAGCTTCCAATCCAAGGCATCAAAGTACTCCAGACACATACAGGATATTACAAATAACCACAAAAGACATGTCTCACATTGTTAAATGGCTTACATTCAAGAAGAGAAAAGGAACTCTTTAGAAATAGGCACTACTTTCGAATGGACCACGGAGGGATACACAATGATTTAGTGTAATGTAACCTTTAAGGGAACTCAACATTGTCCTATCTTTTTCAAACTTTCTCCACATGAGATTTCAACTATTTCCACAATGAATATGCAATTTTAGTGCATTCGGATGGGGTTAAAGGCCTTAAAATGGCCATTTAAAGCGGTGACTAAATTGGCCGCAGTCAAGTCGGAATGCATGATTTTTAGTCTAAGTGACGACAGCTGATTTTGTGTCTCCAATTATTGTTATGCGTAACTTTTATGGCAAAAACTGGTATCATTGCATGCGAAATTCACCAATATATCAGCAAAAGGCCCAAATAAATGAATTGATTGTGAATCAGTGTACTTTTCTTGATGAAATAGGAGACTTTTTTTTAATTTTAAGCACTTTTTTCAATAAAAAACTCACTGACAGCATATAAAATCATGTTTTTTAAGAAAATAATTATTAAAAGCTTCACTTACAATCTAAACATACACATTGCATTTACAAAAATTAATGCTATTATGATGAGAGGCATAATTTGCAGCTTTCAAGCCGATACAAGCCGGCTACCCAAAATTAACACTTAAAAAGGCGCAAATCGCTCCTTCAACAGCTTACGACACAAAGTGACACTTAATGCGCATCCAGATAGTCTCTCTCATATAAATAAGTCCTGTTAGCGACATTTTATTAAGTATTCCATTTAAAATCCAGTGTTGAAAGCGTAAGTTTTGCAAAAATGCCCACAGTCACCATGCAAAAGAGCACGTTGGCTAAGGAATTCCTACGCGAGTGGCCACACTAATGTCGTGGCAGGAAAGTCATTTGGGTGTGATTCCTCTGTAGTTCAGTGTACATTCATTCCACTACCTGGGGATGACTATCAGGATCAATTTTCCCAGCTTGGTGTAGTGTTAACCTTTCAGGATGTTGATGGATCGTCCACAAGCGCTGCACCACTGCGGCCTCTGTTCAGGACACAGAGTCGGATTGAGGTGTACACAAACCCGCAGTCAGGCAAGGATCATCCAGACCTTTAATAAAATAAAATGTTTAGGCCCCTGAAACTGGCAATTATGTTCAACACTGAGATAAGGAAACACATAGAGGAGACATCATGCCATGGCTTTCTCATTATCGACACGGCAAACTCGAGCGGCTGGGGACTTGGCTCTAAACAAAAACAGGTATGCTCCATCAATGTGAGCAAGATGGCATGTCAGAGTTAAAAAGGGCAAACAAACATACAAAAGAGATATAAAGGAAATTAGAAATTAAATGCCAGAAGTAATTTTAAGTATTGTTTTTCTGTCTGCAAGGGTTGCTGTGGAAAATAGTGCTTAACGCATAGTTTGGCCAGTAGGGGTTCTGCTAGCAAGAACAAATCGAAGTCATATCTGCCCGCGAACTGTAAGCTTGAGATAACCATATCTGATGAAGTACTGCTTTGAGAATGCATTCTGATTGTACTTGAACCAGATCGCATTGACAGCACAAGGCTTCAGACCCCCGAAAAGCGCGAGGCTTTCAATAGTGCTTACCTGATACCAGACCGCATTGCCCAAGACAGTGACTTTCTCCCGGAACTGCACAGGCTGCATCCGCAGCACAATCCTTAGCTCAATCATGGTCTGGCTGACTCTGAAATAGTGAAATCTGAATTTACAGATGCTCCTTTCTCTAAAGGTTATGAGTTTATTGCCTATCTTATTAAAAGCAATCACAATGACATGCTTAAGAAGACATGTGCATTTCTGAAAAGACATACAGCTGCCCGATACTTGACTAGGAAAAGGCGCTATGGTCTTCACTCTGAAATTCATTACTCTAAGGGCTTAACAGAACCAAAGCCAGATCTTACAGCTAAATGGCCCCACCTACAGCTAAATATGCTTTATAGGTTGAAAATAAAGTTATTTGTCTGAAGAACTAGCGCTATTAACTCATCAGCTATGTTGCTCCACCGGCCGCAATTCTGTAAACATAGTGTATATATGGAAATACCTAGTCTACCTCATGCGACGCACCACTACGTCCACTGTAAATACACAGCTAAGTTAGTACTTTAACGAACAAACTGAAATTCATGTTTGAATTAAACAATCAGTATGATGACTCTCATTGAAATCATGTCCGGTGCACCAGTCAGAGCAAGACAGCTAGCGGATTGTTGACCGTCTGCGGCTCAAGGGACAAATGGTCAGGCCTACAAAAAAAGAGAAAAATGGCATAAATGGGTTGCATTCATGTGATTTGGCATATTTTTCATCTTGCTCTCCACCTGAAACTTCAATCTTTGGACATAATAATATTTACATTCAAGATTTGTTGGAAATGTAACCCTTACTTGTCCCTACCAGGTCCCCCTCCCATCCGGAACAGTCCAAAACCACCTAAAACATCCATTTGAACCAAAATATTGACATCTCTCATCTATTTTAGCACCCAAATCATCAAAACATTCATTAAAATTCATGTTCTACTTGTCTCGCTTGCAGACGAATCCATGTGACCTTGACATTGCAGTAAATGTGCTTTTTAAAGGTTATATTACACTAATTCCGATTCCCATAGGGTTGTTAAAAACGCGTTTCGGAATCCTAATTTCGACAAAAGCCCCACACAATAGAAAACACACCCTCAAAAGTTCATCTTTTAGCTTCCAATCCAAGGCATCAAAGTACTCCAGACACATACAGGATATTACAAATAACCACAAAAGACATGTCTCACATTGTTAAATGGCTTATATTCAAGAAGAGAAAAGGAACTCTTTAGAAATAGGCACTACTTTCGAATGGACCACGGAGGGATACACAATGATTTAGTGTAATGTAACCTATAGACCGTTCCATAATTAAGTCATTACATAATTATCTCCCCTGAATTCTCTCCGCGTCCGCCATTACACTGCTGCTTAACAATCGGTAACATATATAAGTGAGCACCGATTATTCAACGGATGAATTTCTTTCTAAATTCTAAGGCCGTCATTACATGGTCTTGGTTGTCTTGGAAAACTAACACATTGACACATTAAAAAAAGCATTTAATTAAATTAAATGCAATATTTTTCATTTGATTATTTGCATCAATCTTTAAATCGTGTATGCCTTTGCATTCCAGTGTTTAATTGCCCCTTTGTTCTGCATAATCCGATTATCTCGTTTTGATCAGATATTGTCCAGACTTAACTAACCACATGGTGTTATAAACCACACTGGGTGGCAGATGACAGTCTGGTCATTAAACACAATTGATGATGCCACCATGTCTCATCTTCCTGGTAGTATTAAGCAGTCATTAGGTAAGATAATTTACCTCCGACATACTTAACAGTTGCGTAAATAAGATATGTTACATATTTTACAAATTAAAAGTTATGTCCAATATAGAATGTCAGAAATTGAACACCGTAAAGATACTAGCCCGTTTAATTTATGAAAAGTAAAGTATTACAAAAAATATATAAAAATAAAACATTTAACGTATTTAGCGGGTATCGGTTAATTAAAACTACGTCATTCCGTATGCAGATTTGATGTTACGGCAATGCACGAACGATATCATAAAACAATAAATTACATTTGACACC
Organism: Dreissena polymorpha; assembly: GCF_020536995.1. Lineage (NCBI taxonomy): Eukaryota > Metazoa > Mollusca > Bivalvia > Myida > Dreissenidae > Dreissena > Dreissena polymorpha. Next base: position 104,533,013 of record NC_068356.1, on the reverse strand, counting down.
AAACAGAGGTAAAAAATATTTAAAAAAATATATATATGTATATAAATATATGTGTGTTAAAATGTTTGATATGTCTCACTCATACTCACTAGTAACGAGTTTTCAATATACATGAGTACACAGTTCAATTTGCATCATATGAAGTTGTGTTTTTTCAGTTGTATGTTAATATTCCTCAATAGCGTCATTCTTTGTACAAAACCCATCAAATGAAAATTACATGTAAATACTGTCATGTCCTTTGCTTTTAATATGGCTTTGTAGTATGTTTATTTTCAAAGCACTCCTTACACTTTCTAACACTCATTTATTTATCACACTAGCGTACTCATGCCATTGATAATTAAATTTTTATAATTAGATGTATAACTATTGTAATTTATTGAAGCTTTTCTGCAAAAAAAATATTACGGCTTATGCATAGAGCTCTTTATTGTGTCAAATTGTCGGCCTTTCAGTCTTCAGATAATCTTTAATTTGATGCTTATGACGCGTTTTTAAAGTTGCAAATAAATGTATTAATAAATTCGTTTGGCGCTTAATAATATATTTTTGAAAAATTATTTTGGTGTTTTTTTATCGGAGATTGTTTGTGTGGATTTATTGACTAAACATTTGGTGTCGTTATCCATATGTTTTGCGTTACTTCAAAGACCTATAAAATACAATTTTTAGTATTTTTAGCTTTATAGCTGTTAAATGATTCAAAGATGAAAATATAGATATATCACATAGATCGCATTCTCTTCATCTTCCGAATAATCACATAAAAGGTCGTCAAGATCAATATCACTCTCTCATGATAAAAAGCTCGTTTTTTAACGTGACAAAATTCCATCTAAAAAAATAAATATAAATCCAAACCACAATTTTTTATCTCTGATATCAGTAAGAACAAGAAAAATAATGGAAGGCGTATCAAAAATATCATACTTAATATAATATGTAATGATTGTGGAATGTAGATTTTTACCAAATGAGATCAATTACAAACAATTAGCGGTAATTAATTGCGCGATAATCTTTTATAAGTATTAATTAAAATATAATCTGCTTGATGTTGCGGCTATTAAAATCAACACAACAATACATGCGAGAATTGTTTGTGAAACGTTAAAAGTAACAAGTCTAATCAAAGACATAGTATGAGCGACTGAACCGGCAAATTTTCGCCGATGATTACCACTTGATTACAGATAAAAAACAAATACACGAAAGCATTTTAAACATTTTATTTGTAACAATCAATCTCAACTTCAAACAATCATTTAAACAACAAAAATGTGATAATCGCCTCACATTAATTCATTAAGTGATTTATTTATCCGACAACGGTGAAGCGGGTATTCTATACGTCTTTGGCTTTTGGAATCGCAGACTCGCACAAGTTAGCAGCAGTGTAATGGCGGACAGGCACGTGACTGACAATATGGCGGCGGTCAATTTATCGATTATGGAACGGTCTATAAACAAGAGCTGAAATCGTTAATTTATTAAGATTCATTTATAATAAGCTTTAATGATATGTTTCGTGAACAAAATACTACAATATATTCCATAAAAATATAATAATATGGCAAAGGAAATTCAATGGCCGGTTTCTAAACAAAAGCATAATCGCCAAGACCGTAGCATCAGTTCAGTGCGTTAGGAACGCCCGCTACTTTTTTCCGTCTTCATTCCTTAATTACTTTCGTTTTTAAACATTTTTTTTTCTATCGTATACAGAATTCTATTCTCCTAAGCAAGATGTAATTTTTAAAACTGAACTCCAAATATAAACGCTACAAATTGGTATAAAGTACCAACATGTCAACCGTAAATCTAGATTCTAAAACTCCAAAACGGTATGATATTTGCAAAAGTTAAAGTTATAACTCGCCGGGCTGTCGAAATCAGAAGAAAAACTTAATATATATTTATATATCTGTTTACTACGTAACGTAAGCTTTCTAATGATATATAATTTGTCAAAAAACGGCCGAGAAATGAAACTATAATTTAACAGAAGGCGTGAGTGGGTACATCAAAATGTATAACCTCGGCGCTTCGCTGTACGCTAATTGTAAAAGATCGATAGCCACAACACGTTAAAACGCGCGGTGGTAAAACATAAAATGTGTATTTCTTGTGTTTAACTCGCTATAAATCCATTAATAACAACGGGAATATACTAAAAGTTATTTTTTTTTGAAATAGGAATTAATAAGCAACAAGATAACGTATAAACTAATAAAATCGGATGAATAGTTTTTGCATAAGATTGAATTTACTACAGTAAGGGTCAAATACTCGATTCATCTCCTATCAATATACACTCCGTGGTATAATATAAGAAATAGGAAACCTCACTTCATGTCCATTGGCAGAATAGTGACCAGCCAGGCAGCCCCAAATAGTATATGGATCGAAGCCGAATGGCAGTAAAGTGACCAGTCAGGCAGCCCCAAATAGTATATGGCCCTCAGCCTTCGGCTTCGGTTTATATACTATTTGGGGCTGCATGGCTAGTCACTATTCTGCCATATAGGGCCCTCAGTGAGGTTTTCTATTTTTTAAATAAATTATATATAATTCTAATGTCCTTATAATATATACGATTGAAAACATGAAACAAAGTGAACTAATATATCACAAAGCATTTATCCCTAGAATAGTATATTTATCAAATTAAGCACAATAAAGCTGTTTCTTTCGTATTGTTGTAAACAGCTTAAAGAACGCATAAAACGACGGACGTGAATGTTTGTATCAAGACAACGCAACCATTCTCTTTATTAATGTAACGCACTATTATAGTCTCTATCAATTCCATAGAAGCGACCCAGTGCCGTCTCTGAGTGATAGACATTAATTTCATTTATCATATTTATTGTAAATCTAAAAACATACATATATACATATATATAACAAAGTCTCTATTAGCCTTGTTGTATTAAACAAAAACGCTGTAATTATTTTTTGCCGAAGCTTTCGACCTAAAGGTCTTCATCAGTGGCCATTTTTTATTTTCAGATGTTTTATTATGAACGGAAATGACGTCGTGTATTTCCGGCGTCAACGTTGTTTACGCGCCTTTTTATTAACGTTTATTCTTGAACGTTGATGCCATAGGGTCGGTATGTCCTTAGTTTTGACTTCCACAATTGCTCCATGGTTTTGCGGTACTCGTCCGACCCGCTGAGTTTTTCGAGTCCCATTATTTGGAAATCATCCATGGATTTGTTTCTTCCAAAAACCCAATATGAGCGGGCCCTGTGGGGCGCAGAGATGCGCCATTTTCCCGTACATGATGAAGGCGGAATATTTAACAGATCCCAGCGGCAGGAAGTACAGCGTCAGAAACAATGTTGATTGCAAATCATCCAATGTTGTGTATGCGGTCAACTGTCGTCGCTGTCGCAGGTTCGTGTATGTGGGAGAGACCGGCGGAACTCTGTACCAGCGACATCTATTGAATCTGTCACGTATTCGCACACAGCACAGTGACCCGGGAGCTGAACATTTCTACACCGACGGACATTCCATGGATGATTTCCAAATAATGGGACTCGAAAAACTCAGCGGTTCGGACGAGTACCGCAAAACCATGGAGCAATTGTGGAAGTCAAAACTAAGGACATACCGACCATATGGCATCAACGTTCAAGAATAAACGTTAATAAACGGGCGCGTAAACAACGTTGACGCCGGAAATACACGACGTCATTTCTGTTCATAATAAAACATCTGAAAATAAAAAATGGCCGCTGATGAAGACCGTGAGGTCGAAAGCTTCGGCAAAAAATTATTACAGCGTTTTTGTGTGTGTATATATATATATATATATATATATATATATATATATATATATATATATATATATATATATACCAATACATAGTGCCAGTTACGCGGTCTCTGTAGTTTTCAGACTGTACTTACGAGGTCCATATAAAAAACGGGGTCTATATACAACCCCGCAATCTAGGCTCCTTTAATTACTATGAGGGGGGTGTAGGGGAGGTAATGCAATCAAATCTCACAATAAGGTCTTAAATCGAAAACCACAACTAGGTCTGAAATTGAAATTGTATATACCTCGCAAATAAGTTCGCTATATATTTCCTTGTATAAGACGTTAAATAAATGACGTATTTATATACAATAATAATAGTAGGTACCCCTATATACCTTAATTCGTGTTTATATCGGATAAAAAAGGGTATGGAGATACATGTATTTAAAGTGGGAACCCCATAACCTATTTCTAAATCAGAGACCCCGTAACTGGCCATATGTGTGAATATATATATATATATATATATATATATATATATATATATATATATATATATATATATATATATATATAATAAAGTTGCTTTTAGCCGTTTATATAAAATAAAACGCTTTTATTAAATTTGCCGTAGCTGTCGACCCCTCGGTCTTCTTCAGCGGCGTTTATTTGTGAATAAGCATATCATCTTTAGCGGAAGTGACGTTATATTATCGCACGTTACATTGCGCGCCAATTTCAGCCTTTTGTGTTTAGTCCATATGGTTTGAACGTCCTCAGTTTGCGCTTCCAAAGTTGTTCGATGGTCTACCGGTACTCGTCGGTTCCATTTTATTTTTCGAGTCCCATGACCCGGAAGTCTGCGACGCTGTGGCCGTTTGTGTAGAAGTGCTCGGTTACCGGGTCGTTGTGTCGAGTCCGTATCCGGGACAGGTTAAGAAGATGTCGCTGGTACAGGGTATCTCCCGTTTCTCCTACGTATATGAAGGTCTTACACCGTTCGCAGTGTACAGCGTAGACTACATTGGTGGATTTGCAGGTGACCTCGTTCCGCACATTGTAGCTTTTGCCGGTGGTGTCGCTGAACTTTTCAGCCTCCATCATGTATGGACAGATTGCGCACCTCTGTGCCCCACAAGGTCCGCTCCTGTTAGGAACTCGGAAAAACATCCGGTTGTGCTTTTTATGAACCAATATGTCTTGAAGGTTGCAGTCTCTTCTGAATGCTGCTAACTGGGGTTCAGGAAATACGTTTTTCATATGATCTGAAATGTGGAGTGTTGGCAGGTGTTTCCGGAGGATATGGCCGACATTTGGTAGCGCTCTGGAGAAAGTGATAACGAGCGGTACCCTGGAAGTACTTTTTGAAGGCACTTTCGTATGCAGCAGATTTTCTCGCTTCTTGCTATCAACTTTCTTCAGCTCTGTCTCGACGAATCGGCCATTGTATCCTCGCTTCTGTAGTTGCTCTTTTATCTCATCTCTGTGTTTTTTGTAGTCCGTCTCTTCCGAACATATTCTTTTCAGCCTCACATCTAAGCCGTACGGAATGGCCTTCTTCGTAGACTCGGTATGCGAATAGTCCATGTGCAGGTAGAGGTGCCGATCTGTTGGTTTGGTATATAGGTCTGAAACCAGCCTTCCTTTTCGAATAGACGTCATGGTGTCTAGGAATTCGAGCTGCTCTGTGGAGTAGCGGAGCTCTAGCTGTATGCGTGGATGGATTTCATTTGCAACCGCATGGAATGTCTTTTCCGAGTTCCTAACAGGAGCGGACCTTGTGGGGCACAGAGGTGCGCAATCTGTCCATACATGATGGAGGCTGAAAAGTTCAGCGACACCACCGGCAAAAGCTACAATGTGCGGAACGAGGTCACCTGCAAATCCACCAATGTAGTCTACGCTGTACACTGCGAACGGTGTAAGACCTTCATATACGTAGGAGAAACGGGAGATACCCTGTACCAGCGACATCTTCTTAACCTGTCCCGGATACGGACTCGACACAACGACCCGGTAGCCGAGCACTTATACACAAACGGCCACAGCGTCGCAGACTTCCGGGTCATGGGACTCGAAAAATTAAATGGAACCGACGAGTACCGGAAGACCATCGAACAACTTTGGAAGCGCAAACTGAGGACGTTCAAACCATATGGACTAAACACAAAAGACTGAAATTGGCGCGCAATGTAACGTGCGATAATATAACGTCACTTCCGCTAAAGATGATACGCTTATTCACAAATAAACGCCGCTGAAGAAGACCGAGAGGTCGAAAGCTACGGCAAATTTAATAAAGGCTTTTTATTTTATATATATATATATATATGCAATAACATTAAAAATATTTAGAATCTCTATTACGCACTATGAATCTATATAAGTACATTTCAGCGGTTTTGTTAGGATGTTATTTAATTTAGCAAAATGACCTAACTCTCAACCTGTAAAAGGGTTGGCATACAAATAGGTTCAGTCATGTTAATTGAAAACAAGTTTTCGAGTCAACAAACCGCCGGATCTTCGCAGTGCACGAGCTTAAACAATTTCAACTAACATTGTTTGTAGCGAAACGGTTTATCGAAAGCATGTATAATTGTGTCCTAATGAAGGTACTAAGGCAATTAACATATATTTTAGATAGCATGTCAATGTCATAAAACATCCCTCCGCTTAAACTGCTAAATATCAGCGGCGAAGCAGGTCCGAAATTCTTTAAGCTCAAGCAATACAATGATTGAGGATCAGGTGAATCGCACTTCGAGCTAACGTTATTATTGCTTTAAAGTAAGAGCTCCCTATAAGCATAGCTTACGATAGAGGGAGCTTAACCTTCTATTATTAATTTTGTGGCTACGCATTAGTGTCGTCTTGAGGATGCGATTCTAATGAGCACCAACGACATAGGATTTGCAAAGGTGTATTTGTTTCTTAACATGCTTAAAGACCCCTTCGCTCCCGTTATTAAGAGCCCTGCTATAAGTAAAATTAAACACGATCGTGTTGATCCACATGTTCCGTTGTGTTTTCATCTCTCTGAACCTCAACAAAACAACGCGTGTTTATCTTATTTAAAATTGCAATTGTAATATTAATAATAAAAATAAAAAGTAATGTGATTCTTGAAATCAAGAACGCCATTGGTTATTGTGCCCGATTTGTTGAAAGTCACTGTTATCCGAAGTGTCCTTTATCGGGAATCAAAAAGTCCGCAACCGCATGAATGCCACATATTAAAGCATGCTATATCTTCGTTTATATTTCATCGAATACTATCAACATTTCAATGTTTGAGGCACAGTGATTACTCTACAAGCTGGTATATCAAACAATTGTGTGCAATATTTCTGAGTAGTTTTATTTTGTTTAAATGTTTACTGTTCATCCAGTTCATGCTGTTTTCAGATCGAATTTATTCTTTTTAGGGCAAAAATCTACCATGCTTCCGTGATTTTTTTCTTCCCTTAAGAATGATACACCATTTATCAACTCGACCATGTGCCGTGTTGAAAAAAACTAATCTTTGTGATATAACTAAAAAAAGAGGACTTTGCCTCTCGCGCGTGGCTTCGGTTTTTCCCTATTATCGACGTGTCATCGGTTATCGAAGTATCTGCATTGCCAGCATGTTTACAAGCAATCATGTTAATAAATCTGCATACATTTTTTGGGTGTAAAATGTCGCGTGTTTAGGACAGTGGGAAGGGGAGAAAATCCCGCTGTAATTGAACATAGTTATGCATTGTTATAGTAAATAAGCATGTGCTATTATCCGAATGGTATATTCATTCACATAATTAATAGTCTGATTAGCAAGCTTAGCCAGCTTCAGCGTCAAGCTCTAAGAATATCAATTCCAATGCTTCAATTGAAGGTGTGGGAAGTCGGTCACAACTTAAACTGCCTATCAATAATGTAAACAAGTTCGACATTTTGAAATTAAATTCGTTCTCCGTAATTAATTCAATACATGCCATAGAGTGGTATCTATCATTTTAAAAATAAAATGTGCGTATGTAATACTTAGAATTTTTAGAATCGTTATACCGAAATTTAAATCAATATAGAATCTGACAAGGGTTATCGTTTCATATAATATTTAATCAAACGAGTTCCGGAAGTGTGTAAGAAAGCTCGCTTGCTTTTAAACAGGTCCCTCAAATAGTTGTATAAAATCACAATGACCTTTGTATCACACACATTTTAACAATGAATTCATTTGATCGAACATGTGCCGAACATGTGCGCACGTATTATCTAACACGTATGTACATATTAACAATCACGTTGTACACGTGCTAACCAACATACTCGCACGCAGATCGATCCATTACGCAGAGTAGGCAACTGCCTATGGTCCCCGCGACTTTTAGGGCTCCATGAGACTTTGACGAAACAATTTGTTTGCATAATATAATGACATGACAAAGCCAATTATTTCAGATCAATGTTATGTTCATGTTAAAGGGGCCTTTTTACAGATTTTCATGGTCTGAAGTTATTCATTAAATGCTTTCTATTGATAAATGTAAACATTTGATCGTAAAAGCTGCAGTAAAAAAATAAAGAATAAATTAAAAAAAGGAAAAAAACTTCCTTCGTGAGCAGATTAGATATTTAAAACGACTGCCGAAATTAAGCTATTTCTTAATGTAAATGATGTCGTTCAAACACACTACGTACGTGGTCAAAGTAAAATTTACTCTTAATAAAGCAGCTAAATATTTATTTATGTATACATGTAATATGCTGCTTATTTATAATTCGATGTATACAATTTTAAAAGTAAAAATGGTGTAACAAGACATTTATTATGTATTGACGGTAACATTGGCGCCTTTAAGTCCTTTCAATTCTTTGTATCCCCTTATTCCACATTTCGCACCGGCCACTTTACACCCGAACGCGATTGCTTCATTGAGACCAGCGCAATTACATAGGGCAAAAATGGTTGCCGCATTAAACGTGTCGCCTGCTCCCATGGTGTCAACCATTTCATCAGGAGGGAAAGCGGCCGATACGACAACCTTGTCCGAACCGGACTTTGCTGCAGCACCATCAGCACCCCAAGCGCATATAACGGTTGCCCTAAAACAGGACAATTAAATATAACTGTAGACAAATCGTAATATTTACAACCAAGATTTTGGGTGAAATACTGACATTTTCCTATTGCCGACTTATTTTTGTATGCGTGAAGAAAATACATGTACAACGCACATATACCCCTTCCGACAATGCGATATCAGGTTTTCAACGGCGTCTTCTTTAGTGAAGTAACCAAGACTCATTGCAAACTCCTTGCTAATAAACACGTAATCTGCCAGACCGCTCAACGACACTGAAGCAATAAGGAATAACATTTATCTACAAAAAGTTTGCTCGGCAATTGACACATGTACGACCATTGACAAGATCATACATTTTAAAACAGAGCAACGATGACTCTAAAGCGCATATATGAGTTCAAGGTTCACCAATTTATGAAGACTTTACCCGGTCAACACGTTTTGTTTATCCACATTGACCATGATTAAAAAAGGATATCCCGGTAGATACTGTCAAGATAAACATTCTGAACAAGTTTCATCAAATGTGGAGTGTGGTTACGAACATGTGACATGGAGAACAAATTTTTGGACTTTCATATCCCGGATTTGAAGCTGGTCTAAACATTGTCAAGATAAACATTTGTACCAAGTGTTATCAAGATTAAGTCATGTATGTGGCTTCTAGAGTAATAAAATACGGGTTTTCTAAGATTTGACCTGGAAACAAAGTTTTTTGACACACAATAGCTTTTATCGTGAGAATATTTGGCTCAAGTGAGCTGATGAAAAAATGAAGAACTTGCATAATTCAGGGCGTTTGATCTTTTCAAGTTCCAACGAAATGACAATTTTCTTTTCCACCGAACAACTCTCGTTGAATGTATGAACAGCATTCAACAGTTCGTACATCCTGTCGACTCCTGGACGGCCCTTTCACAACAAACCAAGAAACATTTATACAATTTTAACACAAAAGTGCAATAGCATTCAAATGTGAAAATACAAAGCGTCACGTGGTATGCTTTTCTTTTGAATGTTGATGCAGTAGTTCAATTTGTGATGTCCTTGTTTCAAAATCCATTTTTCGTTTTAATGTTTTTTTTTCATTCTTTAAATGAACCTCGAAATGAATAATAAGTGTATATTTGTACCTCGAAATGAATCCATTTGTATCTTTTCAGGTCTACTTTCATGAAATCGTCTATTTGCAACTCGGATATATTGCTAAAAAGGAAACAGTGATATCGATATGTATTATATCAAGTTAAAGTAAATTTAATGGAACCGTTAACAATTCACCTTAATTTCGTTAATACAGTCATGCAATTATTTATAGTGCGTGTTGGGATACTTTAAAGCAGCAATGATTGTTCTGGAGCCATTCTGTCGGTTGATGATGGTTGTTGAAACTGGACAGCGATATTGCCCCTCCACGTGCACAGGACAATTATCGATGTGTACACCACATTCAAGAAAATCGGACCGCAAAAATCTGCAACAAATTGTTTTTGGTTGTAAAACATGCAACTACATGTACGTGTAACTAAAACAAAATGCAATATGTTTGCCAGGTATATCGGTACACCATGTTCAATAAAATTGAGATATTCTGGGTATTTAGTGAAAATGTTAACATGCAAAATATTCGAGTTATTTATGTAATGACATTTTTCCCATTTATGAAATAAAATAAAATCAGATTTGTCAAAACCATGGTTGCAAACCCGTATTCTTGGCCCTGCTCCAGAGTTCCAAGAAACTCAACGTCAGCGCCGAGCATTGCAAGTACAGATGCGCTGTTCGAAGCATTACCGCCTCGCTGCCAGTAGTAATCCACAGACCTGCGAAAAATAAGCTTTGCATTATATTGCATTTTAAAGTTAAACAAAACACATATTTACCATCGGAACATGCATATTGTTTCAACAAAAAATACCATACCATCGAAGCGGCAATTAAAACATTAGCTTAAGTTATAGACGCATGTCAACTATTATACAAACATGAATTCTTTGTAAGACATTCAAATTCTTTCTTCTGGATATCTGACTTCTTAACAAATAGAACCCAGACTGTTGGCCTGGAGGCAGCCATGCCAGACAAGGTACCTGCATAAAATTATTCACCATGTAGTTGCCATCACTCTTCCTGATAACCTTCTTGTTCCTGTCAACCCCCGATCCAGACTCAGCTGTATCCATTGCTTTAGACATATACACACCTCAAAAGGCTCTTGTAAATTCTCATTCTACCCGAGAACCTTTATCACATGAAATTCACTTCCTCTCAATATACACGAGGTAGCTACAGTAGAAGTTTCCATTTCAAAACCCTAACTCATGTAGACCGTAAATAATTTTAAATTAACACCCAAATGAGCACCTTTGCACATTGTTCACCGCTTAATTAATAAGCGCCGGCACAAAACCTTCTATTTAGAAGAAGTGGTGTTAAGGAAGAAGAAGGAGAAGAAATCTTTTCTTTACTTCACAGAAAGTGTTCAATGAACAATTTAGAATATGTTGTTACAGGGCTCGAAATTAACACTCGCACACTCGCAAAATGCGAGTAAAAAATACCCATTGCGAGTTAAGTTTAAAGCCACTAGTATTTTTTTGCGAGTAAATAAATGGTGAAAAAAATGAGTAGGTATAATGCTGCTCGACGTCATGATCGCTAAATCTTAAGTCAATTTATAGAACGCCCAAGTACCCTTATGCGTAAGCGCGCACCTTGTATGTAGACTGGTATATACAGATACGCGGATGGTATTGGTACAAAGGAATTGAAACAGTCGACTTTTCACTTTATAACCACAGACGGAAATAACACAAAATATACATAATGCAAAAGATTAAGCAAAGTTAACCGTTTAGTTAGAAAAAACGGATTTTAAATCCTTCTACGAAAACAGTGAATTAATGGGAAAAATACCTTAAAATAAGACTAAAACTTGTTGTAGATGAAGATGGTCAATCAACCTGATGTGGGTCCTTATGGTCCAAGGAACTGATATCTTTGTATGGTTGCAGAAATAAAATGTGTATACATGTTAAGTACTTTTATTTTGTTTAAATAGTACTAAACTAATGTCCAAGGTTTTTGTATGTTTCCATCAAATTTGCGAGAATGCTTTTGATTTTGCGAGTTGGTATTAAAGCTGCTCGCAATTTTTTGCAAGTAGAAAAAAAAGTTAAATTCGAGCCCTGTTGTTAGCTAACCAACATAAGTAAATAAGAGCGTGCCCCAGGGGTTAGAGAAGGTATGCCAAAATTATTTGATGCATTACTAGATGAAGCTGCCAGATAATCAGACAGTGTGACTGCCGTAGTACTGGTCTTGTGGCTGACATACAACTGGTGTCTGATATAACAGACAATATGAAAGGTTTGCAAAAAATATAAAATTATCATTTTTCAACACATCTTCAGTATCAGGAAGCATTAGTTTAACATTCTGTTTTATTCTTTAGTCTCAATATAAAGAATAAAAAATATACCTTTGTTTCGAATCTTCTTCTGGATAACTCTCACAGACATTCACAATGTCCAAAACGCACAATCCAACACACAAAACACGACCCTCGCCCTCATTCATGTTGTTAAGTATTACTGATATATGCAGATAAAACGTGTATTAAATATTTGAATGGTCGCTACATGCAAGCATTGTTTACATTTAGTATAGTTATTCGAAAATCACATTGTGTGTGTGATATTATCTAGACAACCGTGGAGGGTCTTCCCTCCCTAATTTTGTTTTAGTTTTGAATTTGGCGCTTATCAATGTGAATTTTACTGCATAAAACCTTATTTTGTGATATAAATTTATGGAATACAACAAGTAAATCAGCACATTTCTAAAGTCTTAAGCTGTTATCATTGGTGTGAAATTCCCACCAATAGTTAAAGCTTTAGATTTCAGAAATGAATGATGTTTGGTGAAGAAGGAAAACAAACTTTGAAAATCAAAAACCTTTATTAAAAATGTATCATAAAGTATGACTGACATATAACCATAACAGTTTCTCTTATTCTCATAGTATCGTCCCACCTCATTTTATCATGCCTTCGACGAAACCCCCTCAAGAAGTGCTGGACAGTAAATAAATTTCCATTTTTAGAAGTTTTTATTTATTTGCTGTTTATATATGACTATTACAACGATCTGTCTAATGATTTCCGGTTTCCATTTGAAAGCAGGTCATGTTTATTCCAGGCCGATATACATGTATTACGATTATAATTGTGATGGAATGTAGTTTGTTTTTGATTCATTAGTTGTTTTATCAAATGTTGTATAATTCGCTTATTTGTGATAAAACAAAACAATTAAATTAAAGAAACATTAATGAGCTTTTAACTTTTGTTTTCGATTTAGAAAATATATATAGAAAAAAAGAACATATGCGCATAGTAACTAACCTAAGCAACTAATCAGAATAGCCGATATTATGAGAAACGGTGTATATGAAACAGGGCTTGGTCTCGCCAGTATTTTGGCAGAACAATGCCGATTTTTAATCAGTTTTTGTTGTTATGTCCAAGCATACACATTAAACTATATGTATTGACGAATTAAACATATATGTTTTTTAATCTTTTCACTTAAAATATTTAAATACATAGGTTTTCACCAGGTATGTGTCTTATACACATACCTGGTTTTCACTAAGATATAAGTGATATTAACTTGAGCTTCAATGAAACCAACCCAAATAAGATTTGGTATGCCACCACGTACGAAACACAAACACTTAACAACACTGAACACTTAACTATTTAAGTAACATGTTATCTACGTCTCTGTGATTTCTATAGGTCTTAGGGACGTTTAAACTACTTATGGCAAAACATAAAACATGGGAAGTAACTGCAGCCAGATAATTTGCCAGTTAAATGAATAAATCTTATATTGCACACCGCAAAAATAACGGAAGCGAAAACGATATTTATTAGTGAAAATGGTATTACATGTTTTCTTTAGAATCTTAGCATTATAACTAAAAACAATATGAAAACAATACGATCCACCGCGTATTTATTTTTGTCATTTCATGATTAAGCAGTTGCAAGATCTTATTTATTTGACTTCTGTGAAGAAGTTGGGGGTGTGTCTTTTCACATGATCTCATATGCTTACAGTTTTAGTTGAATGGGTATGCTGAGGTCTGTTCACATAATGTGCTACACAAAACTGATCGGAACTGTTCAACAAACTTGGAATAAAAAAACACATTTTATTACCAGGGCTTTGACTCGGTCGGTTGGATTAGTGCCCTAAAATTTCATTTGTTCTGACCAAAAAGTTTCATGTCCTTACATTAAAATGTTACTTAATATAGACAATTTAACAAGTATCATGCAATTGCAAAATTAAGATTCTTCCAAATGGTTGGCAAAGCATGGTAGTATCAGTCTTTCCGAAATACTGTCGGTCCTCGGATTTTTCCGATAATAATTTGGAAAATCCGGATATGATTCTTATATTGCAGGACCTCGTTTCCGGTAGTAAAATTATGGCAAAATTTGGAATTCCATAAGCTATTTTCAGAAAAGTTTCAAGGCTAAAGTTAAAATTTACCAAATTATTAATGAATACTCCAATGATGTAATATGCTCTTTTATTGGTTGCATTTTTTGATATCGAAAGTATCAGATTTTTGCCGTGTTGTCCAAGCGGAATACACTCTGTCATTACTATATGAGTACTTTCCGCAAAGGGAATCAAGACATGTGCGTTTTAGCTCCCGTTTTTATTGGATGGCAATAAGCAGGGCACAAAACAAAAGTCATTGACTCATTGTGAAATTATCGCGAACTGTCAACATCACCACAGGAGTTACAGAACAGTTACGTAACATTAAATGAAAAAATGAACACAAAAAAAAGTATTTAATTGAATTTTTAACTTGCTCACAATTTAATAAATAAAGTGAAGCTCTCAGGCGTACATTATTTGGTTAAGAAGAATTAAGTTTAATTATTTGTCAGTGATATGTATGAATATTGATATTAAATAGTTTCTTTCTATAATAATATTAAAATATTGTAAACAAATATTATTTTTGTCTTTAATGATCATTTTCATTTTTTGGGCCGGCAAAGGCTGCATGATTATAGGACCTCCTGGCCGGCAACAAATTTTTATTTTAGGAAGGACTGGTAGTATCATACATAGGATAAGTCAACCTTACGATAGACAATGCCATAATCTATAGATTGAAGGCTGCCATATAATTGGATATCACGTGACCCACTGCCATTACGGTACTTAAGAATTTGCAGATAACAGCGTAATCATAGTGTTCACCTGGTTCATTCAATAAACAGTATTTTTCAAATTCGCATAATAGGCTTGAAAAGAAGTGAAATAGACAAAGTTTTGATATGTATCACATCAGTTATCAATAGCAGTTTTAAAAATAATAATCTACAGATAAAAAAATATGTGTTTCTGCAAGAATATCTAGTGACAGCATGTAATTTTTATAGCTGAATTAGCTTTATTTAGCACACCTTTCAACAATGCCTTTGCCTAAAGTCTTAAAGGGATCTTTTCACGGTTTGGTAAATTGACAAAATTGAAAAAAGTTGTTTCAGATTCGCAAATTTTGTTTTAGTTATGATATTTGTGAGGAAACAATATTACTGAACATTTACCATAGTCCAATATAGCCATTATATGTATCTTTTGACGATTTGAAAACCTAAAAATTATAAAGCGTTGCAACGCGAAACGATGGAATAATTTGGAGAGTTTTGTTGTTGTCATTTAAATTTACGAAACTACGAAGATTGCTAATATAAGGTATAAAATACTTTCACTGTGTATACCTGGCGGAATAGCCGAGAGGGCTAATGCATTTTTACCTCAGACTAACTCCAGGACTCCGGGGGTCACTGGTTCGAGCCCTGGTACCGGCTACTTTTTTTCCTTTCTTTAATTTTATTCTTGATTTTTTATTGGAGCTTTTAAGATCCAATGTTTACATTTATCAATATAAAGCATTTAATGACAAACTTTAATATAAAGAAGTGAAACTCCAGCTGCTGGAGTAGTATTGCATTCTTATTATAAACAATTTTGTGGTCCTTTATTTAAGGCAACAGACCAATTGCCAAAACAGTACGAAACAGCACAATACAAAACAACATACACACATACATGTAGTAGAACAAAACTGGGGTCACCTACTTGGACGGTCAATGCAAAGCACTGGGGGATTAAACTGGTTTTAGATCGCTCAACCTCACATTTGTTCTAGCAATATTCATGATACATATAAGTGTAAATGAAATTTAACCCAAATTAAAAAATAACAAGATAAGTATTGATGCAAAGCATCAAAGGGCGTCGGGAATTTCAGTGTTAAAGGCACTCAATGATGTTACGTGGAACGATTTTTTTTCTACTGTAAATATTAATATATTGGCCGATTATTTTAAACAAAATGGAAAAAGATACTGGTATAACCATTATCTATAATTTTGTGTTATAACCCCCAAATAACCATTATTTTTGATGTTGTGTTTTAACCCCAAATAACCATTATCTATGATTTTGTGTTGTAACTCCCAAATATTTCATAGTTCATTTTATTTACATTGGTTTCCGTTTTTTTACTGGCATCCGTGTGCAGTTTTCATTAATGGAACAGAACTGTGTAGGTTTAAAAAAAAAATCTGCTTCATCTTGTAAGCGTAATTTCATATTTTTCTCAACTTCAAGGGGAGATGATTCTGAACTTATTCTTACGTTGCTCATTTACGATAGGGGTTGAGTACTCATTACCGGTAATATGAAAACACTGTAAAAGTTTGAAAAAAGATTGAATGAAAACTGTAAATTGCATAAAGAAGCTGCATTTCACAATACTTTGAAATTCAGTAAAAGATCATAATAGATTTATTGCTCTGATATTCATCATTTTCAATAGGGTTCGAGTAATACTGATATAAAAACACTTAACAAGTTTGGAAAGATTTAGACGAAAGTTGTGAAATCTTTTAAACAAGCGGAAATTGTTTATTTTGTCAAATTTAATAGAAAAAAATTCTGGACTTATTGTCCCGATGTTTCTCATTTTAAATGAGGTAAACATGCTCATTGATATGAAGACACTGTAAGTTTGGAAAGAATCTGATGAAAAATGTTGACATAATCACCTAACCAAGCAGTTTTTCACTTTTATTTTTAAATTCAAAGAGACACAATTCTGGACTTATGGTCCGATATTGCTCATATAGAGTTTGGGTTGGGTCCTCATTGAAAAAATAAAACCTGTGCAAGTTTGGGAACAATCAGATGAAAATTTTGGACTTCGAACAACGATTTCAAAATTTCTCAAATTCTAAGGAAGATAACTATGGACATAATGGTCGGATAATGCTAAAGGGCCCATACAACCTGGATAGTAATACGTGTCCCGCTTCCCGCTCTATATGCGGTTCTTAAAAAAACCCTCTGAGGAGTGCTTGACTCTAGGGAAACGGGTTGCTGGGACACAGCTCCTCCATAATAAGCGGCTGCTTCCTTTATTGCAACTCATTGTTAAATCAATAATATGTGTCGCGCTTCGCGCTCTATATGTGGTAGGGATTGTACTTAGGGCCTATGATAGACAACCATAAAAATACATGGATAATAGATGTGTTGTTTGCATTTATTTGTTAATATAAAAACACGTCAATTTTTTATAAGAAATTTAAATGATGTAAGAAATTTTAATAAACGTTGTCACCACGCGGCATCCATTAATTTTAATAAAAATATCCAATTGTAGTAAAATGGATTTTAAAATGTCTACATAAAATAAAGCTTTATTATATTTATTAACCTGACTGAAAATAAAAGTCAGCCGCCGAACTGTTCCGTTCGTGCCGGAACCCGGGATTGAACCGGGGGCCTTTAGATGATTGTTGTGTAAACAACTTCAGTCTAACGCTCTCCCAACTAAGCTATTCCGGCTGACATCATTTATGTTCTGCTATTTGGTGAAGTTGTGTATAGCGATCATTTTTATTTGTCTATTAATAAACTAATACATTGTACGTTTGAGTACCACTAAGCCTTCCAATAAAGTTGCTTGCGCTAAAGGTCGTCAAATATTGTACTACATTGATTCTCCACTAAATAAGCAAATTAGAAAAAACACAAAATAAATATATTTTGATTATGTTTTGTTTTTATACAAAACCAGAAAGTTTCGCGTATTTGCCCAGTCCCTGTGATTTTTCCCTTGTGATCAGTTGTGGATCAGTAATTAATTAAAACAATTAGCTTTGCATTATTTGCAATATATGTTGTAATAAATGTAATAGGCACAAATGCAGTACTTATTTACACTAATTTAGACAAAAAATTACCACTATGCAAGATATTCTTAAAACAAAAATATATACATTGATCCGTAAAATAACTTCTCCTCCCATAAGCGAAAAAAAATGTATTACATACTAGTCGCCGCTCTCCAAAGCGACGCCAATGAAAGGGAATTAAAAGGCATTCAATTTAATCACAATTTAGTTTAAGTTCTCAACATTTCCCACATTAAAGTGACAATCAAGACCTAATTCATGCTGAGTTGTATTTTTCTTCTTAAAACAATGCAGATGAACCTTGTTTCTATTAATCACAATTAAGAAAGAAATATAATTTGATGATCAGATCGATAACAGAAACTATTTAAATCTTTAAAATATTCGATAAAATCGCTTTGCTTCCCTGTTTTGTTCTTCAGTACTTTAATGGCAACTATTATATTTAGGAGCGGTAATGCAGGCAATATATAAAATAAAATGTTAGATATTATTCAATTATGATCACTAGTAAATATATATGTTATGTATGAAAAGTTCAATTTTCATCATGTATAGAAGTTTGTTCTTTTGTAAAGATGTAAGTAAAACTTACTCATTAATATTGTCTAATGTAAAAGGAAATAGACATGACATTAAGATCTTGCTACGTTATTTGCTTTTGATCTATATCGCTTTGCTTTTCGGTTGATCCAAGTCACCTCTTACACTTTAAAACATTAATGAAAAATAACTCAAATTATAGAGCTGGATTCTATATAACTTAATGTTTATACTTATTCAAGAATTATTTTTTTGGAATTCTTCAATTGGGATTTGTTAGGTCCTATTTGGGAAAAAAAATTACTTTCTTCCATTGGGAATGGGTACCTTAACCGGACTCAAATTTGAAAAAAAAACATATATATATACATACATGTCATAAAGAAGTTTCATTTAAGAGTTTTATTCTCATAAATGGGTGCAACAGATGACAGTAAAAAAAAATCATATGTGAACACTCAAGAAATCACATTTTTACTCATCATGCATCTTGCTGAAAAATTTTATGTTTGCATAATCAAAAATATTTTAAGAGAGTTTAATCATTTTTGATAAATGCCTAGCTGCCATATGTTGATGCAATTTTCCAAGTATGATATGATCATATGCTAACAGACTTTATTTTAAGAATTCAATACGGTTGACCAACCTTTTTCTTTTCCTAATTTTCAAACTTGGGCAGAACATTGTATTCAATAGACATACTGCCCACATGAAATATGTGTCATAAGGGAAACAGTTTTGTCAGAAGTAAAATGTTTAATACAAATATCAGAACAATAAATCAGATCATTAAATACTCTTTGGGCCTCATGGGAGAGTACCAGGACTTTTGGTCCTTTAGTTTTTCCAAATTCGAGCTCATTCCAGTATAAATATATTCTGTACCCATGAACTGTTTTGTTCATGTCATTAAGTCTATGGTAAATTTATGATATAAGACCGTTTTGTGTAATAACTATATTCTTTATTATGCTTTGTTATCTCACTTCAAGTCTTCCTGGAAGTACCATTGTTGATGTTTTTTCAATTATCAATAAACAAATAAAAATGTCTTTAATTTTATCTGTGCACTACCTGTATTTTACAAATGCAGTTTGAAATACCAATCATAAATTAAGCCCTTTGTCAATTTAACACTATAAAATATAAAGTTATATATAAAAGCACCAAAATTGTGTTTCTTCTTTTCTAAAATTCATGTCAGCTTTTGCTTAAACTTTCACAGCTGAATAACTTATATGTGGAGATGACCATGGGGAGAGCAATTATGACTGTGACCAGTTTATACCAAGTTATGACCATTTGTATGTTTTTCACTATAGTATGTTTGAATGGTTGCCAAAATTGTCTGTACGGCTACTGAACTCCTCTTTATGTACTATGTGGATTTTGTTTAAAATTAAACATCTGATTTTCCTGAATAGTAATGAAAGGGACTTTTCATGTTGCCAGTTTTAGCAGAGCTATGGCTCATTATCTTTTTGTCCACTTTAGAATATATTTATAGTAGATTCGTCTGGCCCAAACATTGGCTCATCAGATTCTGCAACACATTTCTGTGTTGTTGTTTTTTGTTATTAACTGAAATGAATACAATACTATTGGTTGGTTATTTGTTTTCCAGTTAGTTTTAGTACTTGGGGATCTACACATTCCACACAGATGTCCTGGTGTTCCCAACAAATTTAAGAAGTTACTTGTCCCTGGGAAAATTCAACATATTCTGTGCACAGGAAACCTGTGTACCAAAGAATCATTTGACTACCTTAAAACTCTAGCCAGCGATGTGCATGTTGTCCGTGGGGACTTTGAAGAGGTAAAATTATTGAAAAAAGATGGCCATGATGACCCATTTTGCTCATCTATGTGCAATAAATAACAAACCCATATAATGGTTATTTGTTGTTTTATAGATTATCATCATGTAATTATTATCACTTGAGCAGTTGAAAGTTAACCTTTAATAACTTTTTTGAAGGGATACAACCAAGCGTTAGAATTTATTATTTACACACACAAAATTCAATGTGCCTGAAAGCAAATACATGTATTGGAATACATGCAAATTATACTATATAAACCACTAATAGGTTGAACAATTATTGGTACATACACATTTCCACAATATTGGGATACACATTAAGCAATTTTGACAACCTTCTGAAAATTACTTTTGAAAATTGCACTTCTCTTGTTTATTGCGATTTTTTGTGCAAGTATCTTTTAAGTTTTCCTAGTCAAATCCTTTTTATTTTAACTTTAAAAATGGCATAAGTGAAATACTTTTATCATCATGATTTTTGGTTTTACTTCCATATTTTGCCTTAATTTGTTATTTTTTGTATCTTTAGTTGTAAACATCACAACCATGATCAATTGAATTGAATTACTTGTCTAATAAATCAAGAGGTATGATTTACTTGATTATTGTTCATGTTTGGCAATAATTATTAACTTGCAGAACATGAATTATCCAGAGCAGAAAGTAGTGACAGTGGGACAGTTTCGTATCGGCATATGCCACGGTCACCAGGTTGTTCCATGGGGTGACACAGAGAGCCTCGCCATGGTTCAGCGCCAGCTGGACGTCGACATCCTCATATCTGGCCACACTCACAAGTTTGAGGCTTTTGAGCATGAGAGCAAATTTTACATCAATCCCGGCTCAGCGACAGGTGCTTATAATGCCCTTGACAGGTAGTGGTCTTGCTGCTTAATTTGCCTTTTGTGTCCATTTTTAAGCTCACCTGAGTACAATGTGCTCAATGATGAGCTTTTGCGATCAGCTTTTGTCCTGCGTGCGTCATCAACATTTGCCTTCTTAGCTCTCAAGAGGCCATATTTATTGTAGGATATTTATTCAACTTGATCAAAATATTTGTCTCAATTATATCTTGTAGAAGTTTAAAAATTGTTCCGTTTGTTTGAAACACATGACATCCAGGTGGAGGGAAGTGTTCCTGATGTGGCTATAGTAAAACCTTGTTAACACTCTTGAGGCCACATTTATTGTCCAATCTTCATGAAACTTTGTCAGAAGATTTGTCCCACTTGTTTCTTGGATGAGTTTGAAAATGGTTCTGGTCGGTTGAAAAACATGGACACCAGGGGTGGGGCAGTTTTCCTTACATGGCTATAGTAAAATCTTGTTAACACTCTAGAAGACACATTTATTGTCTGATCTTCATGAAACTTTGTCAGAATATTTGTCCCAATAATATCTTAGACGAGTTTGAAAATTGTTCTGGTTGGTTGAAAAACATGGGCACCAGGGGGTGGGGCAGTTTTCATTATCCGGCTCTAGAAGACACGTTTATTGTCCGATCGTTATGAAACTTGGTCAGAACATTTGTTTTTCTGATAAAAATTATTTTCAAATGAGTTCTAAATTGGTTCCTGTCTGTTGAAAAACAGGACTGCCAGGGGAATGGCATTTTTCCCTATTCCTGTATGGCTATAGTAAAACCTTGTTAACACTCCAGAAGTCACATTTATGGTAAAATAATTGAAACTTTGTCAGATAATGTGATCTTATGATACCTCGGCTGATTTGGGAAGTGGTTTCGGTCCATTGAAAAATATGGCTGCCATATTTAACCATTGAAAATACATCAATCGTAGGATGATACATGGTCAATATATTGAAAACCAACTGTAAGCATACAGCATTTATTGGTATCTCATTATGAATATAAATGTTCACAATAGATTATAACCTCTATATGTCAATGAATGAGTTCAAACAAAAAAAAACATTTTTCCTTATTTTTATGTCCCCCACTATAGTAGTGGGGGACATATTGTTTTTGCCCTGTCTGTTGGTCTGTCTGTTGGTCTGTTTGCGCCAGCTTTAACATTTTGCAATAACTTTTGCTATATTTGCTATATCAGAGGTCAAATATATGTGGCCAAAATCGCTAATTTTATGAATACTTTTGCTATATTGAAGATAGCAACTTAATATTTGGCATGCATGTGTATCTCATGGAGCTGCACATTTTGAGTGGTAAAAGGTCAAGGTCATCCTTCAAGGTCAGAGGTCAAATATATGTGGCCCAAATCGCTTATTTTATAAATACTTTTGCAATATTGAAGATAGCAACTTGATATTTGGCATGCATGTGTATCTCATGGAGCTGCACATTTTGAGTGGTGAAAGGTCAAGGTCATCCTTCAAGGTCAGAGGTCAAATATATGTGGCCCAAATCACTTATTTTATGAAATTACTTTTGCAATATTGAAGATAGCAATTTGATATTTGGCATGCATGTGTATCTCATGGAGCTGCACATTTTCAGTGGTGAAAGGTCAAGGTCATCCTTCACAAGGTCACGGTCATCCTTCAAGGTCAAACGTCATATAGGGGGACATTGTGTTTCACAAACACATCTTGTTTTTACAGTGAAATTGTTCCATCCTTTGTGATCCTGGACATCCAGCAGTCGACAGTGGTAGCCTATGTGTACAAGCTCATCAATGAGGAGGTGAAGGTAGAACGAATAGAATACAAGAAGAACTGAAAGTACCGGAGTGAACCTGTTCAACTGACTGTGCACTCGAGCAACTATTTTAGTGAACTTTAAAGTAACAAGTTTCTTGCTGTGAACTAGGGCTTCAACAGCCCTAAAAATTCTGCGGATTGGTAAACTGGTGAATTTTTCAATTTTTTTGGTAATTTTTGATGTTGAAAAATGTATAATTTATATGTAGAACATTCTACCTGGAGCTTGTATTTCTTTTATTAATACCTTGCTGCAAAGTGGAAAGGGGCATTTTTGGAATGTCCTTGTTCAGTCTATCAGGTCAGTCTGTCGGTTTCCTCTCCCTTTATTTAATACTCCTTGCCTCATATGTGGGGGTCATTGAGATGATGCGCAGAAACTAGAGTTGGGCATGCTTTCGCATGGTCATGGTCTTATGTCAAGTTCCAAGGTTTGAGCCATCATTTCCATGTCTGCTCCATATCACCTTTACCCTTAGATATATTTTTATGAAACTTGCCTACAATGTTTAGGCCATTAAAATGTTCTGAAAGATGAGTAAGTCATGCTGGCCCAAGGTCAAGGTCATTCTCAAATGTGGAAGGTCTTAGCCTCTATTTTCTTTTCTGCTGTATTTTTTATCATGAAAAAGTTTTAATTTGGGTCATATGCATCAGAAAACAAGTTATAAGGTAAAATCATAGAAAAACCAGTCTAGGTTGACTGTTTTATGTGGGAAAAAACATGTTACCACTCTGTATTCCACATTTATGACTAAATCTTGATAAAACTGTCAGAATGTTTACATTAACAATTTTAAGGCCATGTTTAAATCTGGGTCAAGTTGTATACAAACTGTGTAACTAGGTCCAGTCTTTTTCTATTTGAACTGAGAACTCAGATGAGCACTTCAATGCCATCATGGTCCTCTTGTTATTTTGGTAACGTTTAGAGCTCAACTGTAAACTTGTTAAGAGTTTGTAACTTTTGTGTATGTGCACTTGATATTGATGCTGGATTGGTGATTGTCGGCTCAGGTACTACTTAAATGTACCCCAGGTACAGAAAATATCAGAAAAAGTAACTGACCAATTAAGACTATACCAAAGTTATATTACAGCACAAAATCAAATGTTGTAAAACCTGCAACAGAATACATAACACAATTTTCTTTGAACAAAAACCTAGCTGCCACAACATTCTATTTTTTTTAAGATTTCTGTAATAAAGAGGCCATTAACTTCTACAAAATATTGACAATATGAACATTACATTGAAAAAAACAAGCTGACAAAGACCAGTTTAGTGTTAGAATTCCCAGGTTATGTTTGTAGCTCACCTGAGCAGCTTTTGTGACCGGTCTTTGTCCGTCTTATGTCCGTCCGTTAACATTTGCTCGTAAACACTCTTAAGGCCACATTTCTTGTCCCATCTTCATGAAACTTGGTCAGAAGCTTTGTCCCAATGAAATCTCGGCCGAGTTTGAAACTGGGTTGTGCCGGGTCAAAAACTAGGTCACTAGGTCAAAAAAAAGAAAAACCTTGTAAACACTGTAGAAGTCACATTTCATACCCAATCTTCATGTAACTTTTTCAAAATGTTTGTCTTGATGATATCTTGGTTGAGTTCAAAAGTGGTTCCGAACCGTTGAAAAACATGGCCGCGGGGCAGTTTTCCTTATTTGGCTATAGAGAAACCTTGTAAACACTCTAGAAGTCACAATTTTTGCCCAATCATCATGAAAGTTAGTCAAAACATTGGTTTTATTGATATCTGGGACAAGTTTGAAAATGGTCGGGATCGGTGAAAAAACATGGCCGCCAGTGGGCAGGGCATTTTTCTCTATTTGTATAAAGTGAAAACATGTGAACACAGTAGAAGTCACATTTTTGGCCCAATTTTCATGAAATTTGCTCAGAACATTTGTTTCCTTGATACGAGAGTTGAGTTCAAAAATGGTTCCGGTCAGTTGAATAACATGGCTGCTGGGAGGGGGGCAGTTTTGTCATCATCCCCCCACCCCCTTCCCCCTTTCGAAGAAGAGGGGGTATATTGTTTTGCTCATGTCGGTCCGTCCATCCACCAGATGGTTTCCGGATGATAACTCAAGAGCGCTTATGCCAAGGATAATGAAACTTCATAGGTACATTGATCATGACTCGAAGATGACCCCTATTGATTTTCAGGTCACTAGGTCAAAGGTCAAGGTCACGATGACCCGAAATAGTAAAAAGGTTTCCTGATGATAACTCAAGAACGCTTATGCCTAGGATCATGAAACTTCATTGGTACATTGATCATGACTTGTAGATGACCCCTATTGATTTTCAGGTCACTAGGTCAAAGTCAAGGTCACAGTGACCCGAAATAGTAAAATGGTTTCCAGATGATAACTCAAGAACGCTTATGCCTAGGATCATGAAACTTCATAGGTACATTGATCATGACTCGAAGATGACCCCTATTGATTTTCAGGTCACTAGGTCAAAAGTCAAGGTCACAGTGCAAAAAAACGTATTCACACAATGGCTATCAAGGTCAGAGTGACTCAACTTAAAAAAATGGTTTCTGAATGATAACTCAAGAATGCTTACGCCTAGGATCATGAAACTTCATAGGTACATTGATCATGACTCGCAGATGAAATAATGATGAAACTTGACCACGATGTTTGTCTGGACAATATCTAGGTCAAGTTGGCATTTGGTAAAGATTGAATAAACCGACTCCTCTCAGGTGAGTGAACTAGGCCTTTCTTGGCCCTCTTGTTTAATAGTATATTTTCCATACCCGGGGTACATTTTATTTTGTATCCTTTAAGTACCTGCTAAACATTAAAGAAGTATTTAAGCCGAAAATGACCAATCGTGTATTATTGATGTGTCAAATGAATGTATTTGTATGTTGTTACATACTTGAATTTCTTGCAGTAAAGAGGTTGTTTTATTCCAACATTTCCTTAATTATAAATTGTTGTGTGCATCAATGTTTCAATTTAAATGGGACCATTTCAGTACTCTTTTGTCTCCGAAAATAAGAGTGAATAGCAAATGATTTGTTTACTTATAATATTTAATTTTGAGATGTCGAATAAAAATGTGTATGCATAGGGATGGCAACAATTATTCAAATAATATAAATTATTTGAATACATGTACTTGTTTGCCATTTGCATACCTGTTCATTAATGTGTTATTTTAAAAATAGAACTATTAAAAATGAATACCTTTCCTAAATGTGTTCTTTTTTTTAAATAAGACTTATTTAGTATAGAATTCGTCTATTTAGTCTCTTCTATGCCACCTATTGATCCATCCGTTGATCCAAGTAAAAATCTGAATAATGATGAAATTTTGCCATATCTGTTCATTCATTAGTGTCAAAAGCGATCTTTTCAAAAGCACATCAAGTTGTATTAAAAGTGATTTCCTGATTCAAGTCTGCCTGCCATTTTTAACATGTAATATTGTTTTTTTATCCATCATCCATATCACTATGGAAGACCCCAAGAGTCATATGGATGAAATTCCATTGAAGAAGCAAGCCTGATTAAAAAGTAACTCATTAAACTTTACGTACAAGTTTATTGTTGATGTATTTGAATACATAATTCTGTATATTTGTGTATATTTAAGTTTTCATAGTATTTGTATCTCTGTTCACAATATAGTAACCTAATTATTTTTTAGATCGTGTTTGTTTATATTGAATACCAGACGATCGCATGTTGGAATATCTTGAAAACAGAATATATTTTAATAAAAATATTACAATTTGTGACCATCCCTAATTTTGCAGTTTTTACAGAATTGTTAGAATACGATAATATAGACAAGAATTGTACATTTGTAGAAACCAAACCTTAATATGGCAGGTTTCAAGTGATGTCAATGTATACTTGTTATTACGTATTACCAGTATATGCTTATTATCCCTCGCCATAGGCTGAGGGATATTGTTTTGACGTTGTCCGTCCGTCTGGCACTTTTGTGTCCGGAGCCATCTTGGAAGTGCTTTGGCGGATTTCATTGAAACTTGGTATGAGTATATATGAATAAGAGGATAATGCACGCCAAATGGCATTGTACACCATCTGTTAATAACGGAGTTATGGCCCTTTGTATCTTGAAAAAATGCTTTTTTTGTGTCTGGAGCCATATCTTGGAAGTGCTTTGGCGGATTTCATTGAAACTTGGTACGAGTATACATGTGGATAAGAGGATGATGCACGCCTAATGGCATTGTACACCATCGGTTAATATCGGAGTTATGGCCCTTTGTATCTCGAAAAAATGCTTTTTTGAGTGTCAAATATAACACTTTTGTGTCTAGAAGCATATTGGCGGAGGATATCAATTCAACGAATTTGCTTGTTTGTTACAAGTTTAAATAGCTTTTGTCATCTTGTGTCAAAAATTGTAGATTGTGCAATAAATATTCTAAATAACCCAATACAAAACTTTATATTCTTATACGGTATTATTCTAAATAACCCGATACAAAACTTTATGTTCTTATACGGTATTGTTTTGTCTGAAAATCATATGCTGTTGCTTTCAATATTGTTCATCTTTACCTTGGAAACTTGGTAAATTCCCCTGCAGTGCTTAGTCAGCTACGTTCATGGGCAAACTTGGAATGTGTGAAATACGTAGGATAGTTTTCTTTTTTCCTTTTTCAATAGTGTTCAAGTCATATCAGGACTTTCTGTCAGCAAACATTTTTTTACGTGGTTTTGCTGCTTTACAAGAACCTAAGCACACATACTTATGCAAGTAACTGACAGTTGTCCCATTTGAATCGGAGGTAATGGGAGAAAAGCCTCTTGAAAGAATTTTATGTCAAATATATCAAGGTATGTGACCATGCCACGGATCAAACCCACAATCCTAGGGTTCAAAGTCCAAGGCCATCTAAGTCGAAGCTAGATTAGCGCCCAAGACGAACCGAACGCTTTCTTAGTCACAGAAGTCCCTAACTCAAAGCAGTTGTGAACTTAGACAAGATGGCCCTAGTTCGCTCACCTGAGACAAGTCGGTTCATTCAATCTTAATTAACCAAATGTCAAACTTGACCTAGATATTGTCCAGACAAACATCCTGGTCAAGTTTCATCAGTATTTCATCTGCGAGTCATGATCAATGTACCTATAAAGTTTCATGATCCTAGGCGTAAGCATTCTTGAGTTATCATCCGGAAACCATTTTTCTAAGTTGTCACCATGACCTTGACAGCCATTGTGTGAATAAGTTTTTTTGCACTGTGACCTTGACCTTTGACCAAGTGACCTGAAAATCAATAGGGGTCATCTGCAATTCATGATCATTGTACCTATGAAGTTTCATGATCGCATAAGCGTTCTTGAGTTATCATCCTGAAACAATTTTACTATTTCAGGTCACTGTGACCGTGACCTTTGACCTAGTGACCTGAAAATCAAAAGGGGTCATTTTCGAGTCATAATCAATGTACCTATGAAGTTTCATGATCCTAGGCATAAGCGTTCTTCAGTTATCATCCAGAAACCATTTTACTATTTCAGGTCACCGTGACCTTGACCTTTGACCTAGTGACCTGAAAATCAATAGGGGTCATGTGCGAGTCATGATCATTGTACCTATGAAGTTTCATTATCCTAGGCATAAGCTTTCTTGAGTTATCATCCAGACACCATTTTACTATTTCAGGTCACCGTGACCTTGACCTTTGACCTAGTGACCTGAAAATCAATAGGTGTCATCTTCGAGTCATGATAATGTACCTATGAAGTTTCATGATCCTAGGCATAAGCGTTCTTGAGTTATCATCCAGAAACCATTTTACTATTTCAGGTCACCGTGACCTTTGACCTAGTGACCTGAAAATCAAAAGGGGTCATCTAAGAGTTATGATCAATGTCCCTATGAAGTTTCATGATACTAGGCCTAAGCGTTCTTGAGTTATCATCCGGAAACCATTTAACTATTTCTGGTCATCAAGACCTTGACCTTTGGCCTAGTGACCTGAAAATCAATAAGGGTTATCTGTGAGTCATGATCAATGTATCTATGAAGTTTCATGATCCTAGGCATAAGCGTTCTTGAGTTATCATCCAGAAACCATTTAACTGCTTTGGGTCACCGTGACCTTGACCTTTGACCTAGTGACCTGAAAATCAATAGGGGTCATCTGCGAGTCATGATTAATGAATCTATGAAGTTTCATGATCCTAGGCATAAGTGTTCTTGAGTAATCATCCGGAAACCATTTTACTATTTCAGGTCATCATGACCTTGACCTTTGACCTAGTGACCTGAAAATCAATAGGGTCATCTGCGAGTAATGATTAATGTAACTATGAAGTTACATGATCCTTGGCATACGCGCTCTTGAGTTATCATCCGGAAACCATCTGGTGGACGGACAGATGGACATGAGCAAAACAATATACCCCCTCTTCTTCGAAAGGGGGGGAGGCATAATGAGAAAAATGCCCCCCTCCCAGCAGCCATGTTATTTAACTGAACGGAAGCATTTTTTAACTAGACTCTCGTATCAAGGAAACAAATGTTCTGAGCAATTTTCATGAAAATTTGGCTAAAAATGTGATTTCTACTGTGTTCACATGTTTTCACTATATACATGTACATTATAGAAAAA
This sequence comes from Dreissena polymorpha, assembly GCF_020536995.1. Classification (NCBI taxonomy): domain Eukaryota; kingdom Metazoa; phylum Mollusca; class Bivalvia; order Myida; family Dreissenidae; genus Dreissena; species Dreissena polymorpha. The sequence continues at coordinate 104,503,195 of NC_068356.1, read as the reverse complement.
AATGCCCCGCCCACTGGCGGCCATGTTTTTTCACCGATCCCGACCATTTTCAAACTCGTCCGAGATATCAATAAAACCAATGTTTCGACCAACTTTCATGATGATTGGGCAAAAATTCTGACTTCTAGAGTGTTTACAAGGTTTCTCTATAGCCAAATAGGGAAAACTGCCACTATATACATATAGAGAAAAATGCCCCGCCCACTGGCGGCCATGTTTTTTCACCGATCTCGACCATTTACGAACTCGCCCGAGACATAGATTGAACCAATGTTTTGACCAACTTTCATGATGATTGGGCAAAAATTGTGACTTCTAGAGTGTTTACAAGGTTTCTCTATAGCCAAATAAGGAAAACTGCCCCGCCCACTGGCGGCTATGTTTTTCAACGGATCGGAATCACTTTTGAACTCAACAAATATATTATTTAGACAAACATTTTGACAAAGTTACATGAAGATTGGGCATGAAATGTGACTTCTACAGTGTTTACAATGTTTTTCTTTTTTTTGACCTAGTGACCTAGTTTTTGACCTGGCACAACGCAGTTTCTAACTCGGCCGAGATTTCATTGGGACAAAGCTTCTGACCAAGTTTCATAAAGATGGGACAACAAATTTGGCCTCTAGTGTTTACGGGCAAATGTTAACGGACGGACGGACATACGACAAAGACCGGTCACAAAAGCTCACCTGAGCAATCAGGTGAGCTAAAAAAACAATTTTCATCAATGCTTAAAGCAACTCCATCTGGTTCCCAGTGCACTCTCGGCCCAGAACTACAATGATTTTCAAGTTTAATATGAAAAAAATTACTTGTTTTTGCGCGTTTCCATTTTCAGCTATGGTGGTCAGTCTATGTCTGGTGATGCGTCTTCAACCTTAAGCTCATTACCACATTACTACTAGAGACTGCATGTTATTTTATGTCAAAATGTTTATCTTCATAGATTTCTCATCTGGGGCATGTGCGTTCAAGTACCAAGTTACCAGGTCAGATTTTAAGACAAGAGGTCCAAAACCATTTTGACCTATTTCTTTTGGAAAAAAAAAAGTGCAACCATAAACAGACATTATAAAATATAAGTTACACGAACATATGCACAAACCTGTCATTTAAGAGAAAGGCAGTCAGTTTGACAATAAGCATCCATAGTTGAGTGCATTTAAATGAGGTGTTTTGTTATCGATTTGAGTATACATGTAAGCAAAATAAAATAACCACTTTCATTGAACTTCATCGATAAAGTAGTGTTTTGGGTTGATTTTCCTCAAATAGCAGGTTCCATACAACAGAATGTTATATAGTTGCATAGTTTATAAAGTTAATATTTGGATTAAAACAATCTTGAAGATTGTCAGAAACACAATGCCACCTACTGCGCTGCCTTGATTTATTTATTTTTGTTTTTTATATCCCTTTAAAAAATATTACTTCCCTTATTAAAATAATCTGTACCTGCCAAATGATAAATAGAAATTATCTACCTTTAAAGCTTGTTACTTCCCTTGGATTTGTTTTTTTTAAATTGAAGGATGACGTTGACCTTTCACCACTCAAAATGTGCACCTCAATGAGATACACATTCATGCCAAATATCAAGTTGCTATCTTCAATATTGCAAAAGTTATGGTCAATATTAAAGATTTCAGTCGGACGGACTGACATTTCAAATGCTATATGCCACCCTACCAGGGGCATACAAAAAATAATGCTGTTTTTAAAGTTATTAGCCTAAAATTTCAAACCATGAATGGTTAATAAAAGAATAAAGCTTGGTCATGGTGAAAATTGACTTCACACATTGCAACTCAATATGGATCAAATCAGGAATTTATTTGTGCAAGCACAACACGGCATATCATATTTTATCCTGCCTCTGTTGCAAACATGGACCTAATAAAGCAGAGTAGAATAAATTGTCCTATTTCCAATCAACAGGAAGTAGTGTATTCCTATGCACGCTGTGACACATAGTAGAGTGTAACTTTTCCAATACACTACACAAGGGTGTAGTATTTTACCAATATCGGCTGCTATCGTAATTGTAGACCAAGAAAAATATCACATTCTCAATTCGTTTTTTTATTACCTCTCATATTCTTAATTGGAAAATATTAAAAGGAACAGTTTAAAGTGGAACTATTTTTTATGTGACACAATCGGTAGTTATTCGGTCGTCAAAAACCTTGTGTACATGTAGGAGGCTCGACAAGAATAATAATATTGTTGTCAATTTATCGTTTGTCTTTGATAAAATGTTTCAACGGCATGAAGCAGGATAAATCAAATGCATGGTTGTTGCCGAGACGGAAAAGTATAAACGGTTCAGCACCAATTTTTTTTTTATAGGGCTCACTAAAGCTCGCCCTATTTTCTTTTTCTAAGCCTCACCGGATAAACTTTTTCAATCTCGGCACCAACCATGTATTCTCTATATTACTTGTTTCATGGACAGGAAAAGTATTATGAGAATAATCTCAATATGTCCTGTTTTTTCAATTTGGTGAAATTTAATGTACATAAAGTTTGTTTTTGCACTTTATTCACTAAAAAAAGTGTATAACAAAGCTCATTTTGAGGGACATTACAGATTTAGTCGAATAGTCCAAAGCCCATGTCATCATCAGATTCCTCGGACTCTGCTTTTTTCTTTTCTTCTTTCTTCTCTGTAAAAGGAAAGATATGTTTAGGGTTAGAAACTAACATTAAGACCATGGCTGCCATCCCTTGTTCTTTCAATACCACAAACAAGGACAATCATGTTGTCTTAGAAAATCCAGGGGCTATCTTGTATGTCTTGTTTTGATCAAATGTCCAAAAATTGTTATTATAATCAACTGCAGTAAAAATATATAAAAGTACAATCAGGAAAAAAACAAACAAGACTATTGCCAAGCAATATATGTCCACTACCGGCTTCACCATTGTCAGATATTTTTTATTTGTTGCCATAGCAACTAGTTTCATGAAAAAATATGAAGAACTTTTAAAGTTATCGCAGGATCCAGAAAACCACCATTTTCATCAGTATTTCTTGTCTATTTGTTGCCGTAGCAACCATAATTTTTGAGGTAGGAACAAAATGAAATGACATGCATATATTGACATCTATCCATGTTTCAAGTTTCATGAAAAAATATGAAGAACTTTTAAAGTTATCGCAGGATCCAGAAAAGTGTGACAGACAGACGCACAGAGAGCAAACCACAAGTCCCCTCCGGTGAAACCGATAGTGGACAACAATCATATACATTTGTAAACTCTTTAAATCTTCAATGCCAATATAATTTAATTCAAATATTTAGTTCTTAATAGTTCTTAATATTTTTTCATGGAACTTGGACCATGGATAGATGGCAATATGGACATTATGCACGTCATTTCATTTTTTTCCTACATTAAAAATTCTGGTTGCTATGGCAACAAATAGACTAGAAATAGTGCTGAAAATTGTTTTTTTCTGGATTCTGAGATAACTTAAAAAGTTCTTAATATTTGTTCATGAAACCTGGAACATGAATAGATGGCAATATGGACATTATGCATGTCATTTCATTTTGTTTCTACGTCAAAAATTGTGGTCGCTATGGCAACAAATAGACTAGAAATAGTGCTGAAAATGGGTTTTTTCTGAATCCTGCGATAACTTTAAAAGTTCTTAATATTTTTTCATGAAACTTGGACCATGGATAGATGGCAATATGGACATTACGCACGTCATTTCATTTTTTTCCTACATTAAAAATTCTGGTTGCTATGGCAACAAATAGACTAGAAATAGTGCTGAAAATTGTTTTTTTTCTGGATTCTGAGATAACTTAAAAAGTTCTTAATATTTGTTCATGAAACCTGGAACATGGATAGATGGCAATATGGACATTATGCACGTCATTTCATTTTGTTTCTACGTCAAAAATTGTGGTCGCTATGGCAACAAATAGACTAGAAATAGTGCTGAAAATGGTGTTTTTTTCTGAATCCTGCGATAACTTTAAAAGTTCTTAATATTTTTTCATGAAACTTGGAACATGGATAGATGGCAATATGGACATTATGCATGTCATTTCATTTTGTTCATACGTCAAAAATTGTGGTAGATATGGAAACAAATAATAAAAATATTCTGACAATGGTGAAATTTCTGACAATGGTGAAGCCAGTAGGGGACTTTTATTGCTTGGCAATAGTCGTGTTTTTTATATTTCAGGAAAACTTTTTTTTTAAGTTTGTTGGCATCATAATGATCTAGCCAAGCTAGGTTTTATTCAGTGTACATTTGTACTCCCATAAGAGGTGTCAAGAAAATAGTAATCATTTGCCAACTTCAAAACATTGTCAATTATGAAACAGAACTAAAACGTTCCATTTTCAATCATTGGGATCATAATTTCAGGCATGAACAACTTCAATTTATTTCAAATATGACAGAATTTGCTGCTTCACTGACACTAAAAGCAAATGCAATTAAGCCAAAATAAGATTTTCAGTATAGAGAAAAGCGCTATGGTATTCTTAGATGCACTGGAATTGCATGCATCCGACCCATGATGCCTAGCAGCAGAATCAACTGTGCAAACATACCTTCTTTTGGGGCAGCTCCACCGGCTGGAGCTCCACCACCACCAGTAGCTGCAGCAGCAGCAGGGGCAGCAGCACCACCACCACTGGGAACTGAGGCCAGCTTCTTGGATCCTTGAAAAAGGTGAAATGGTTTACAGTTACCAAATGTGTACTAAAAACATACATTCCAACATACTTTAAACTTTAAAACTGTATTAATTTGATTTTTCATAAGACTTGTGTAATTGATGGCATACAATTTTTTCCCCCAATCTTATGTCTATTATAAAAACCAATTCAATTCATTATTGGTTTGTCCTTTACAGTCATAAAAAATGATTAACTAAATTTCTCTCGCAGCAAATAACAGTATTTCAAATATTACCTTCAGCAATTAAGTCTTCCAACTTCTTCCCATTCAATTCTGCAATAATTTTCTTTACTTTGTCTGCCTCACATTCAATACCAACACTTCCGAGAATTTTCTCTATGTCAGCGGCTGATGGAGAATTCTTGCCGGCAAGGGCAGCTAATAGGTAGGCGGCCACGTAACGCATTCTGAAAGTTGAATAAAACACTTGAGGGTTTCAAACAGCTTAATGCCATGCGAATTCAGATCATATAAAACGTGACAGTTTAAGGTGTCCAACATGTTGTCTCAGTAAACAAGAGCTTGTCACAGTAGTGCCAAATCCCCACCGAAATGTGTTTGCTTGTATGACAACATTTGTTTTAGAGAGAAGAATCAGAACAGGGCTATAGATAACTTTTGGGGTATATTGGGTAATCAACTCCGGTTTTTGACAACAAATTCAATAGTTTCAGGAAAGATTTTCACCCACTACTTTTGAGCTTATTGGGTTTTTCACCCTCGGTTTTTTAACTCAATTAGGTAATTTAGGGAATGACATATAATAAAAATCTACTAAGGTTACTATATCATTTATACAAATGGAATTCAAAAAGGTACTGTACATAACAACAATTACTGAATTACTGATCAAAGTGCATTCATTTTTGCATTGAATAAGACTGAGTTTGTGAAAATCGCTGCACAATTGATGAAGTTATGGCTGTTCAAAGAGATGCAACCTGTTTTCGGGTCATTTTGAGTTTAATACCTTGAAAATGAAAGTAATAATCGGACAGGTCTAGGAACAGTCACAATTATACCCCAAAGATTGGTAACAGCTGATAAGACTGCCTTCTTTTCTTCATAGGACGGCATATAAACTATCCGGTACATTTTTGTACTGAAAATAACCAGTCTAAAAATACACCCGTTGCTTGTCAGAATTGCGTTTCGTGATACAAGGTGTTTTTTTTACGGGAATTACGTTATTAAATTTGTATTCGTGTTTTTGTATGCTTTAAAAAAAATAATAATTATGTTTTGGGTTATTTTAATTGCATAATAATGAAAATACGCTTGTTATCTATAGCCCTGAACAGAAACTATTTATTTTGGTTCCCCTTTCGCTGTCCGTGCGTGTAGTAATAGGGCATTTGCAAACTAGGAAAATGCGAATCACCAATCATGGCCGTTTTCTTCTCTTATAATTTCGCTTGAGTAAACTAGCTTCGCCAAACAGTCTCTCATTACTATAAAAATCATCAAAATACCAGATATTAATTACACAATATACGTTTCATGGCCCAGTTTCAAATTTCCACGTTCTTAGAAATATTATGGAGAACATATATAAAGCAATGAGAAGTATACACCTTACGATGTGATTTATTAACTATGACACTAGCAAAACAGAATGCTCCGAGAATGTTTTCACCCTAATGTCAAGATAATACAAGCCGTCATAATGCATCATAGAAAATAGTATATGTTGAATCCTTACAATAAATAACTTAATAATAAGCTTAAATCTTGCTGGAATGTGTAACATATTTTGAAATGTGATATAACAAATATTGAACAGTAGTTCTGGCTACCATAACTTTAAATGTCCCTTTTTATGATTTTTGACTGGCGCGAAATTAAGTTATGGACCAACCCCATTAGGATAGCAACCAGAAATTCCCGCAAAGTTGACAGTTAACAAAGACCGGTCCAAAACAGCTTTCAAATGCAGTTATTGGCCCAAATCAACCACTTGATCGGAAAGATGAACATTTTTCACATTTAACTGATATATTCTTTCACAAAACACTATCTTAAACATTTAAAATTTATCTTCTCTGCTCTAACATTTCGAGAAAAACAGCAATGCGACAGACATTTTTGAAATGCGAATCTCCAGAGATTTAATGGTCATTACCGTTATTTCTATTTTTAGTAACAAACCATGTGCTCAAGTGTTTTCAAAATCAGAATGACATTTGCCAGTATTTTATATTATTCTTGCTTGTTTTGTAAACAAATTGTAGTGTAATTACAAACTAAAAAAAAATATATTTAAAATTACAGAATTCACTTTGAAATCACTCTTCTCATCCACCAGATGTACACCGTACACGTGTAACTTGTTAATCACAAATAATAGATTCAGAAAACGAAAGTAATGTTTACAATTTCAGCAAAAAATGTCAAAAACGATCTGAAAGTATCCATATTAAAACTCGTCATGTGATAGTTCTGGCTACCATAACTTTAAATGTCGCTTGTTATGATTTTTGACTGGCGCGACTTTATAGTTATGGAGCAACCCCATTAGGAAAGTCAACCAGAAATTCCCGAAAAGTTGACAGTTAACAAAGACCGGTCCAAAACAGCTTTTATATGCAGTTATTGGCCCAAATCAACCACTTGATCGGAAAGATTAAGTTTAACATTTTTCACATTCAACTGATATATTCTTTCACAAAATGCTATACAAAATGCTATCTTAAACATTTAAAATTTATCTATTCTGCTCTTACAAATCGAGAAATACAGCGATGTGACAGACTTTCTTGAAATGCAAATCTCCCGAGATTTCACGGTCATATGACGTTATTACTATTTTTAGTAACATACCATGTGCTCAAGTGTTTTCAAATTTAAAATGACATTTCCCGGTATTTTAGATTATTCTGGCTTGTTTTGTAAACAAATTGTAGTGTTAATACAAACTCAAAGTAAATAATCAGGGCTCGAATTTAACTTTTCTTTCTACTAGCAAAACATTGCAAGCAGCTTAAATACCAGCTCGCAAAATTAAAAACATTCTCGCAAATTTTGCTGGAAACATAAATAAAAGCAAGTTTGGGCATTAGTTTAGTACTATTAAAACTTAATACACTATGATATTATCACAAGTTTTGGTGTTATATATGAAGTTCTTTTTCCCACTTTTTCACTGTTTTCGTGGAAGAATTTAATTTTCGTTTTTTTCTCTCAACTCAACGGCTAACTTTGCTTTATATTTCGTATTGTTATTTCAATGATCTGTGGGCAAAAAGAAACTAGTTATTTTTCGCCTCGACGACATGACTGTTCAGGTTTTTTGTCTTTTATAGTGAACATGTGTGGATAATCGACTGTTTCATTATCTTTGTACCAATACCATCCGCATATATGTACTTTAAGTATACTAGTCTACATAGAAGGTGCGAGCTTCCGCATATGGGTATTCGGACGTTCTATTAATTGACCTGCAGTTTAGCATTCTCAACGTCGAGCGCATTTAGCAATATAACTTTTTTTTTTAATTTCTTCACTCGCAAATTTTTTTTAGTGGCTTAAAACTTAACTCGCAATCGGTATTTTTCACACGCATTTTGCGAGTGTGCGAGTGTTAATTTCGAGCCCTGATAATATTTAAAACTACCTGATTCACACTGAAATCAGTCTTATAATCCACCATATGTAAGTTGTTAATCACAAATTATAGATTTCAGAAAACGAAAGTAATGTTTACTATTTCAGCAAAAAATGACAAGGTCGATCCGAAAGTATCCAAATGAAAACTCGTCACGTGACAAAGCGACAATGGCGTCAAAATTGTGAATTTCAGACTGATGAGAGTTATTTTCACCTATTGTAAGATGCATTTGAAACATTTGAACCTTAAAATATTCCCTAATGCAGTAATTTATACTAATTCCAGGGGGTTTTTTTACTAAGAAAGTGACGCCGATATTCGGCGTCTTCCCCTACCAGAATTTTTCCCCTAAAAATAACATTTCCCCCAAAAAAATATAATTTTCACCCAAATATAATATTTTACCCTCAAAGACATGTTATTTTTCTTTTGGGAAAGTCGACACGTATCCAATTTGTACCATGTACAACGATCTCGCTCTCTCTCTCTCCCGACGAACACTAAAATCTGGGAATCCCAGTGATTCTATATATAGCTCTTAAAGTACGTCATGGAAACCGGGTAACTAATCGTATTAATCATGTGACTATTTTACTGGATTCCGGTCTTGCGCGAGAAGGGTGTTTCGTCAATTAATTACCGGAAACCAGTCGAATTTTTATCCGGGTTATATGAAAGCCAAGATATAAACGTTAAAACAGAAAAAAGTCTCACAATTGGCGTTCATACACGAACAAAATAAAACGATCGGACTCGGAAAATATTAATTGCGTTGACGCATTTTTTAAGAATGAATCATTAAAAACCGTTGAAACCCAGCAGGATTCGGAGGTACATGTTATCAACATCGATTAATACTGTCGGATTATTGTGAAAGTGAAAGTAGACAATCGGCAGCTGCCGCACCTTTCCCTTCCAATACTGTAGCAGATCTATATCGTCAACCCATTCATCATGAAATTGAAATCATAATATTGACATCGTTTCCCGGCCCCAGTTGAAAACATTTCTCATTATTAGATCTACACCTGCAACTATATTTAGGACTTTGACTTTAATATCATACTTGTTCATGTGTTTAAGAACAAAAAGGTCAGAGACATGCCTCTTTTTTTAAAACAAAACCTGAAGTCTGTAGGCGAGTTATAGACATTAAAATGAACAGTTTTTATTTTTTCCCCAAATATGTCTCTTTCGCGCTTGATTTTCCCCTTTTACCCAGCGTCCAGCGTCTTCCCCTTTTTCTAAAAAAAACCCTGAATTCACCAAAATATGTACAATTGTATCCAAGAAAATGAGCTTTCTTTGATTTATAGCGCGACATAAATATGTTAAAACTCTGGTTGACTTTCGATACGGGTTTGGCTTCAGGGTACATGTATGTCAATACTTTATAAACTGTACGCTGAAGTTTCTTTAGCTACCTCGTGGCCAAAATAAGTGAAATTCATTACGTTGTTAAGTGGAATTATTGCATTTTTGAGAATTTAGCCTAAACATATAAATAAACTGCATTTATTTTAGACTATTAATGTTCATGGTGCAGAAAAAATATGCATAATGTATACTTTTAAGTCTCTGGACACGAAACGTAGTCACACCACGGTAGTTCTCTTGTCGTAAAGGAAGCACGTGGGTTGCACTCTCTAAAACCATTCAAAACAAATTCAACGATTTATACTAAACACTATTCTATTTCTGTTACCCGTAATTTAATACATTTGCTTTATAAATAAGTGAACCAAATTAAGTGTATAAGCTTTTATAATTGGGACTTTTATCATTATTGTTTAGAGATTATAAAAATAAACTAGTCTGGTTCCCGTCCCACCTCCGCGAAGAATTTTTACTAGAACCAACATAGCTGGATCAAAACCCCGGCTTAAAGGGACCGTCCAACAGATTTCACGTTTTTGTAAATTGACAAAATAAAAAGTTGTTTCAGATTCGCAAATTTTGATTTTAGTTATGATATTTTTGAGGAAATAGTAATACCGACTATTTACCATGCTTTTAAATATATATAGGAGGTTTTTGTGTGACGTCACAAGAGGGGTTTTCCGTTACTAAAAATAGATTGGCCGTCAACTTCTCGATCGCGGCCAATTACATTGTATCAGAGTAAAGGTCGTCGGAAGACTTAATACTTACAATTTCACAAAACAAAACTATAAATATTCGTATTCTTTTTTAAGTAAGACTTGAATAAATGATATTTCAAAAATTATAAAACATACACTAATTTGAATATTATTATAAGTGGTGTGGATGCGATAGTGTTATTTTTCATCAGAGATTGAAATTTAGTGTAAGGGGTGTATTGAATCAGTTATAAAACAAAGCCCTTAAATAGCTCAATACATTTCGATCTTGAAATGTAGTTTTAATTTTCTTTTACATTGAATGAATTTTCGTTTTGTTTACATTGAATGAAAATATTAATAAATTTAAGCATTCAAATTGAAAAAACACCTGAATATGGTGCAAATTGAACTGTCTTTGCATGTACATGTATATTAAAAACTCTTCTCTAGTGATAATGAGCGATACAAATCTAGCATTTTATGATACCATAAATCTACACATTTTATTTATTTTACGCAAGTATTTTATATCCGTATAATGACCAAACGCGATTGCTTGTTTTCATCAGAGACGTTATATACGTCTCTGTTTTCATGATGATGTTTCGAACACTGCAGTAACGCACGATCTTTACACATTATAGCAGAGTTTACATTAGCAGGAACCCGTTAAATACGTTAATTGTGTAGCAGTAAATTTGTAAAATATTTTAAATGTATAGTTATTAAACACTTTATATTGTTATGTTTAAACTGGCTAATATATATATTTAATAGTTCCTAGCTGTTAATCCATTTTGGACAAATGTCTATTTTCAAATATTTTATTAAAGCAACTGTTAAGTTTTTGACTTAATATGCCAAGAGATGACATGGAGGTATCATAAATTGTGTTAAATGACCAGACACATTTGGTTTATGCAGAGACCCCATACAGAGTCATACAAGTTTAGGTCCCTGGGTTTATTACACACTGTTTACATAGTAATTGTCTGGACAGTATCCGATCATATCGAGATAATCGGTTTGTGATAAACAAAGGGGCAATTAAACACTAGGTTAAAAATGCTGAAACAAAGAGTGTCAAAACTGGTGTGAACAATTAAATAAAAGCATTTACATTTATCAAGAGGATTTAGTTAATCTGTAACAAGGCAAGTTTTTACAGACAAATAGGTTCAAAACAGTTTCTATATGCTGAATACATAAATTCAATCAATTTGTTGTTTGTTTTCGTCCTTATTTGTGTTCGTTCATTGGATTCACTTTAATCTGAAAGAATTTCAAGTTCTGAGTATTTTTTATTCTTCAAAAGGGTCGCGAATATGATTGTAAACTTATCACGATGCGGTTCATCCCATGCAAACAATAGCAGAATGGCCGCAGATTTGACGGCCAAAATTTGAGCATGCGCAAACGTGACGTCATTATCGGAATCCCCAAAACCTCCTATTATATCGATGGTCCCAATTTAAAATGTTGAACCTAAAAAAAACAAGTTTTCAGGAGACGTAGGCTATTTTTGTTAAACATTTCTTGCACGAAATCAATTGACGATTATTTAAAACATTTTTAAAAGTGTCTCATGATGGAGCATGTTCGTATCGAATTAATTTGACATTAAGTTAATAAATCTGCTGTAAAATGTATCTTCGTCATTTAGACTTGCATTTATGTTATGTTTCGGCAAATTGGACAGCTTATTGTAATAAATTATTTCACTGTTTTCCATTAGATATGGCAAAGCAATGCGTGTTTTTCTGTTTTACACGGTGGAACAGAGGTGACAACCGCAATTCTTTATTCATAGTGTGGCCTCAACTTAACTTGTGGGAACAACTTAAAAACTTGAGGGAGCAACATCATAAGCTGTGGCTTCAACTAAATAACTTGTGGAAACAACTTTTAAAATAATTTGTGGAAACAACTAAGTACGTTGTCCCCACAACTTATTAAGTTGAGACCTCAGCTTAGTAACTTGTGGCCACAACTTCATAACATGTTCCAAAAACTTATAAAGTTGTGGCCTCAACTTAGTAATTTGTTTATTAAACATATTAAGTTATTCCTTCAACTAAATAACTTGTGGGAACAACTTATTAAGTTGAGGCCTCAGCTAAGAAACTTGTGGCGACAACTTGCCTCTAGCCCTCAACTAAATAACTTGTGGGACCAACTAAGTTGAGGCCACTAATTTAAGTTTAACCAATCAGATCGGCCGTTTCATCTTTACCGTTTTATCACAATTAGCACCCCTTATACTACTAGTTGCTCAGGTTCGTGCACTATCCCTGTTAGCTATGGATCCCCGTTCGAGCCCTGTCTGAGCACTTGTCATGTAAGCCATGGATTTCAGATTTGAGCCCCTATCTGAGCAATCGCCAAGTAAACTATTTGGTTCAGTGTTCGAACTCTTGTGTGAAAACTAGCCACATAAGCGACGGATTCTGGTTGCGAATCCAGGTCTGATACCTCCCTTTTTAAACGATGGGTCTTTGGGTTTTAGCCACAGTCTAAGGACTTTCCCTGTAAGCGACTTGGACCCCAGTCTGAGCATTCGCATCCTACGTAACGGATCCCGGTTTGGAGGCCCTGCCTTAGCACTCATCCTGTATGCTATCGGCCCCGGGCTCAAATCCCGGTTTAAGTAATTACCATTTAAGCGAACGGACCCTGATCCAAGTCAGTCTAAGAGCCGGACCCGAAAAATGCGGGATTTATAGCTTACAGGGCTAGTGCTCAGACCGGCGCTCGAACCCGGACACCCATAGCTTGCGAGGATATATATAGCTCTCATTCCGGGACTCGAAAACAGGAAATGTTGCTTACGGAGCTAGTACTCATTTCGGCAACCGGTCGCTTAAAAGGCGAGTGTTAGTATGGTATGTTAGCGACGGCTGTTTGGTTCGAGTCCCTGAGTGAACCCGTAGCGTTCGGTGCGAACGCTCAGACTGAGGTTTGCAACCAGGATCCTTCCCTTACTGGGCGAATGCTAAGGCACAGGCTTGAACCCGGGATCCATAGCTCTCAGGGCTAGTACTCGGACTGGGGCTCGAACCCGGGACCTTTCACTGTTGGTGTAAATTCTCACATCTGAATTCGAGAAGTCGCTTATAGGGTAAGTCCTCAAACCGAGGCTCGATCTAGAGACCCATAGCTTTCAGGGCTAGTGCTCGTACCGTGATCTGAACCCCGGGACCGTCGAAAACTCCTAATTAGCTTTTCGGACTACTGCTCATACCGTGATTCGAACCCAGGGACCGTCGAAAACTTAGGCATCTAGCACACGTCTTGTAAGCGATGGTTTCCGGGATCGAGCCCCGGTCAGAGCAATCGCCCTTTACAAGAAGGTCCCGGGTTCAAATCCAAAAACCATGGACCACTTTCTTATGAAGCGAGTGCTTCGGGACTCGAAACCGGGATCCGACGCGTACGTTGCTAGTGTTCAGACCGGGGATGGAACCCTGAACCCAGTCGCTAATAAGGCAAGTGCTCAGACAGGGGCTCAATCCCGGGATCCATAGCTTACAGTGATAGTGCTCAAATCGGCGCTCAAACCCGAACACACAATAGTACGAGTATAAGGGTACTAACGGTGATAAAACGATAAAGATGAAACGGCCTAGCTGATTGGTTTAACTATGTTATGGTCCAAACTTAGTAAGTTGTTCCCACAACTTATTAAGTTGTGGTCTCAACTTGCGGCCAGAGGTTTTTGAAGGAACAACTTACTATGTTGAGACCTCTACTTAATAAGTTGTAGGAACAAGCTATTAGTTGTGGCCACAAGTTATTAAGTTAAGACCTCAACATTTTGTATTAATTTGATCTCTGTTTGCGTTCATCAATGCTATAAAATGTATTATTTAATTATTCTATAAGCAAAAGTTTACGTTTCGTCAATTTACCTTAAAAATACATGGCTTTATTGATACTGTAATATATGAATTAGCGCGCAAAATGCCGAAGTTACAATTTTTTTAGCTTCGTCATTTTGACTTCAAGCAATTGCGGTTCGTCATTACATCACGTGACTTTATTGAGCTGTTGTGATTGGTTAACTATTTTGTTGTTTTGGGGGAATATGCGCATTGATTTCGCACTTTACACAGTATCAAAATCGCGAAATGCCAAAAATGTAGGTTCGTCATTTTAAATTGGGACCATCGATATGCATCTGTTGATGATTTGAAAACCTGAAAATTATAAAGCGTCGTGCAACGCGAAACGATTGAATAATTTGGAAAGTTCTATTGTTGTCGTTTTATTTTGGGATACACTATTTTCAAAATGCAAAATGAAGTGGTACTATTTTTCATAATATAATACTTAAACCAATAAATAACCAAAATTAAAAAAAAAAGTCTAATTAACAACGGTAAAATTATCGTACCACGTGGTTTGGCTATCATCACGTGATTGGTTATGAAGGGAGTGATTTGATCCAGATATGCTGGGTCCAGTCAAATATCTGCGCAGAGGTTGCCAAACTTTGCACATAGATTAGACTGGAACCAGCATAGCTAGATCAAATTGTATGGGAGAGTTGTCGTTCCATGCTTTCACATACAAGGCTAGGCTATCATCACGTGATTGGTTATTAAGGCAGGGATTTGCAACATAAGTTACCGGCATCTACAGTTTATAGGATTGGAACGTTAGCTAGGCTAGTAGGATTCCTTTCCTCAATAACATATTTACAAACATAGTGACGGTAATTGCAGTTTAAACACAAAACATTTGAATAATCATTCGAGTTTAAAACAAGTTTGAGAGTATGATTGGAATCAACGTTGTTAACAAATGTTGAAACAGTGTATTAAGTAAAAAATGCTGATGTAATTATAAATACAGATATTATTTGTAAAAAATGTTGAAACATCGAGAACCGATAGTTATACCACTCTGAACCTTCCCTAGCTTTCGATGAAACTATGGACTGCATCAAACACTGCAAAATTATCTCTGATAAAAAGATTATCATCTACATACAGTAACGTGCGGAGTGATATATCCGTGTATTGTTCAAAGAGCGTAGTGTGTTCTATTTTTCCGCATTGACAAAGTGGCGATTTAACCAGATTTCTATCAAATAAATGTTTATTAAGAGAACCACGGTTAGTTCTCCGACGTGTGTGCAGCACTTGTTGTCTTCGCTTACCATAATAGAACAATGAATTACTACACGGTTTGTTAAAATCCACGGTCTTGTTTAAATAAGATATTTTATCAACAAGCCTCGCCTCGTCTAGATGTGAATTCCGAGCAGCAATTCATGAAGGCAAGACGGAATGTTGGTACAGAGAAGTCCTAGTCCGAGCACCAAGTGGGATGAATTACGTAACGATCTTGTAGATCGCTCGCCAACAGATTGTGGAGACTGTGAGGAAAAATATTCTGGACGAAGACTTTTGACCATTTTGAAGAAAAGAATTAGTTTGTGTTTGGGTCTTCTTGTGCTAAAAGTTTCAAAGCAAATTTCGTTGGAAAGTAGTCTTGAGGACACAAGTCGGGTACAACCGGAAACAATGCGGGCAGCTTCTGTTTGAATTTTATGAACTTATTTTTTGATACCATTATACATACATTATCCAAAACAACATCGGTATATTCTAGAAAAGGTCTAATAAACGTAAAGTAAGTGATTATGATAGGATTCGTTCCTCTAGCGCGATATAACAAGTGATTCCGACTTCAATGGATTACCAACCATATATCGATCAATTTTGCAATTTTGTCAATATCGGGTTCCAAAACGGCGGTTGCAGAATTTGGCCTGTCAAAAACTAGTGTCGTCTGCAAATAAGTTGGAATGAGCTTCAATGTCATTTATAATGTGAGTTATATATACACGGAATAATAGGGGACCAAGAATGGAGCCCTGTGGAACTCCAGCCTTGATTTCCGCTAGGGAAGATGAGGTCCCGGGAACCACTACCCTGTGATGCAGATAGTTAGAAAACCAGCTCAAAAGTTTGTCTTTGATACCGGCGCGTTTCAGTTTTAATAAAAGGCCACTATGCCAGAATTTATCAAAGGCTTTGTTTATGTCGAAAAACAAAACCATGACTTCCAATCCATCATCTAGTGCTTTACAAAACGTGTTGTAAAGGTACGTAAGCTAGTTGACAGTCGAGTCACCTGGCATAAATCCGGATTGAAATATTGTGAAAAAAATAATTTCGAAAGAAGTTAATACATGTTTAAAGATAATGCGTTCTTGTACTTTTTCCATTGTATTTAGAAGTGAAAGTGGGCGATAATTTGAGGGAATGGAAACGTCCTCTTTTTAATAGTGCACATTCTTTTGGCGCTTTCCAATCATATGGTACTGTTGAATGACGACGACAACGACATATTCAAGAGATCACAAAGTGATTGACTTAGTTCATTAGATGCCTCTACAACTAAATTGGTTATAAATACCGTCAGGGCCACAAGCTTTACCCAAAGACAGATTCATAAAAACGTCCTTTACTTCGATAGCGGTTATTACTCTAGACAAAAGTGACAGTTGATTTTAAATGGGTGCAAATTTCGGTAGAACGTGACCAAACTCATCTATATATGTCTGTTGAGCGAAGAAGTCATTAAGTACTTCTGCTTTTGAAGCCTAGCTAACGTTCCAATCCTATAAACTTTAGATGCTTGTTACGTATGTTGTTAAACACATTCTGGAATAAATATGTTTAAACCAAGGCAGGAATTTTTCCAGCTATGCTGGTTCCATTCAAATCTCTACGCGGAGGTTGTTTGAGAGCATGGAACGACAACTCGATCTGTGTGGAGATTGAAAAACTACCGTATGAAAAAAAAAACGACCACAAGTTTAATCAGTTACTCAAAGTTATAACTCGTTACTCGTTATTCATATAGAAAAAAATGCGATGCATTTTTGATGAACGAGCATAGTTATATGCATACGATGAACTCCCGAAAACATTTCATCATCAACGAATGAATTATATCTTGCTTCAAAAAAAAACTGTATAACTTCCATTTGGTTGTTGATCGCGGCAATATACGGGTCCGATATTAGCTTAATGAATGATGGCGTTGTAGGGTATCATCGGGTCACCACATATGATGAGTGGTCCTTAAGTTCTTTCTGATGTAAGCGTTGTTTGCTTATTCAAGCAGTGCTGCTATGTAAGCATTCTTCAAAAGATCATCGAACACTTTCAACAGATCATCGGGAAGGTTCACACCCAGATACATTGATACGAATGGCAGTTCTCGGCTGCTTCCTTTTTAGAAATACAAGTTTGGCTATTTTCGAATATTACATATTTAATAACTATTTTTGTCATCGCTTTTTGTTTTGAAAAACAATGCTAGTATGTAAATTTTAGTTTGCACGTGTGGTCTATATGACTTATTCTGCTTTGCATTCACCGTCTCGTCCCAAAGCGGGGCCACAAATTGTAATCATGTTTTTGTTTCATGAGTTATGAATCTCGCTTTTGACAGGCAATTTATCACTTGCTTAAACGACTTATGAATAGATCTATAACGATTACAAAAATTTCTCCCCCACTTTTGGCGTTCTTGAAGTCGGTTCTGACTAGTCTGGATTACTTGCCCCTTTGTATACAAAGATATTTGGTTACAATAGAAGCTGGGAACCAGACTAAGTTCTAAATTGATGTGTTTTCCATTCTGTCCGATTTGACTTCCTTTCTGTTTTTGTTGACATTGGACGTTGACACAGACCGGAAGTCAACAATTGAAACCTTACTAGTGTTTTTTTTTTACACAATTCTTGTTTTTAGTGATATAAAGTATTTAATATTGATTTTTTTTTCGTTATAATAACATCAGCAAAAACACACCAAAAGATCAGATATTATTATTAGATGTTAAGATTAGTTAAACAAATTCCAGGCAATCCAGGTATTGGGGAAATTCCGATTTGTAATAGAAACGAAAATTGAATTCTCGCTGATCTCACTTCTCAGTCCCCTCTGCGATTACATGGGAAAATCTTTGAGTAAGAACAAGAAGTCTCAAAAGACCTGTATTCGTGTTGCCCAGGTAAAGTAACACAGAACATTTATAATGTCTTAACCAGATTTTGAATTAATAGTAAATACTTATTTTAATTTTAACCACACAAAGTCGACATATTTCCATGTATGAAGTTACAAACTACAGTTTAATACATATGTCCCCAATGCTTGGCAGTTGGATATAGCATATTCTCAACAAAGTGTGCATGTGAATATTGGATTACTTCATTCACCTGTTAGAGGTTAAAAATTAAAAATCAGCCTTAAATTTAAAACAAGGTTCACAGCTAGAAGGATAAACAAACATTTTCTTCAGAAGCACATAGAGTAGGAATCTGTAGTGTTTAATGTAAAAGAGGCATACCTTATATTTATAAAGGCATTTTGTGACTAGTAAGTTTGATAAAAAGGGCACATGAGATTACATTTTTTGCCTGTCAGTACAGTGACAAGCATATAAAAGTTCCTGTCCTAGGCTTTGAACAGTGGACTTCCATCAGCAAAACCATATGCTCAACCACTACACCGCACAGTCTTTCGAAATAATTTGGAAGTTTGAACACACTGTCGGTATATACGTTTTACATAATAAAAGCCAATTCATGGGCTGGCCAGTAATTACACACTCTTTTAACAGTACCATTTTCACCAATTTGGAATATGGAAGGTTCTTGTTGAGTCATGGGTTCTTTTTGAGTCGTGGTTATAGAGATCGAATGATATCACATGATAAAAAATTCCTACATGATGCAGTTCTTTACAGAAATAAGTTTTGACACAGTCATCAGTGTTGTGCTGATCAAAACTGTGACAAAAACAGGTCAATATTGTAATGCATCAGATCTACATACATTATTATTAAATGCTGCCTCTTTTATGTATTGGTAGTGTTCCTTTATTTATGAGTATTTTCCAAACTACATTGGCTGTTGAAAAAACTGACAAGAAATTTACCTCACCTGCAATGTCAGGTCAAAGGCTATTTATAGTATTAAAATCTTGAAATTGAAATAGCCAATAAGAATCTACAGCTCAATAAGAACCTATTTTAAAGATGGCAGTTTGACACTTTCAAGTATCAAATTAATTGATTATTAATGGTAATGTAACGACTCGCCCCCTTAACGACTCGCCCCATAACGACTCGCCCCATGTTTTATAACGATTCGCCCCACCTATATACCAACCCTCTCTATCAAAATAAAATGTAATATTATATATGGTTATATAAATGAAATCATTTCATAATATGAATTTAAGGTTCGGCATAGTTTGATAACCTTTGGGATTCGGTTTAACACCATTGTCAGCCCTATATTTAACTAAAATATATTCATTACTGAAATTCTAGACACACTGTTAAGATTGCTGTACTCATCATTAAGATAGAACGTATGTGGATAAAGCATAAACATATGGCATTGTCCATAACTTACAAAAAAGAATGAATATGAAGTTCTGTACACGATATGTCTAAAGAATGAATATCTAAAATTAATTTATTATTGGTGCGGTGCTTCTATGAAAAATCTTATTGCATATTATAAATATGTGTATAAAAAAAAATTCTTAAATATTCAATTTGTAGCAGGGGAAACAACAATCGGGATCATGTAATGTCAATACTGATTAAACATATACTAACAGTCAAATTAAAATGCTAGTATTAAGTTATATTTGATGTATTTTTATACAAGTATATACAGTAACACCGGGCTTCCCCTGGCTCAAAAAATTTTCTTTAGCCAAATTCGCCTTGTTTTGGCATAATTCGTCTATTTTGGGCTATTTTTAAGTTTTAATGAAGAAAAAGTTGTAGCCAAGTAGAATTTTCTTTAGCCAAATAGGTCAATATGTAGCCATTGGCTAATTTGGCGAATGGCAGAGTAAGCCCTGTAACCAATATTACCATATAGCATTAATTTTGTGATAATTAAGGACTATTTAATATAGTCACATTTGTTTCATGCCATATTTTCCTTTATATTAATAAAAAGAAGCAAAGTCTTAGAGCATACCTACAATTAAAGATTCACTGGTTTAATTACTCAATAATAAAGGGATTATGGTATAAAAGAGACCGATGAATTAACAACATAATTGACGCGTACATTACTGCTGGCGGGTGATGGCAATCAACAAAACACTTGTCATAACCGCGAAAGCGTGATTACCTTGCTTCGTGGTAAAGATATTTTCAAATATACGGGTATTGAAATTAAAAAAAGGTCTTTGCCGAAATTTCATTTTTGCCGAAAATATTAGGGCGGCGACCGCCGCCCCAGCTCCAGCTCCACTGAATGTTCAAGCTTTTTGCTTTTTTTGACGGTTGTTTCGCAGTTTGTAACGCAATTATTTCACACAGACAGTTTTACTTTTAAATCATGACATTCCTGACTATCAAACTGCCGACTTGTTTCAATATCATTTAGCGGGGTAATTTGGTTTCGAGTTTAGAGAAGTTCGTTCCCATAATGCACATTCTGGCTTCAACACGGGTTACGTTTTTGGAAATTTTGCCGACATCACTTTCAATTTGGTCAAGCTTCACCAATTTACATTCAATAGATTCAAGTTTATGTAAAATAGTCAGAAAATTACTGTCATTGGCGGCTGAGGGATGTGAGGCCACCGGTGAACCGGAAGTGCTTAGTGGAATAGGAGAGGCAACTCCGTAACCCGGTACGATACCTTGCTGATGGTGTTGAACAACGTATTGTAGATGGGGTGGAAAGTAAGGGCCTGCTGCTTGATACACCGGTGTAGATGGCACTTCCGGGACACTTGATAGCTGTGTAGGTGACTGATTGGAAGCGCGGCTGCATTTGTCGGGTTGATCACTTATAGAGCCTGGAGACGCTTCGTCCTTGGTCCTCTTTTTGTTATTGGGTGCATTATTTGCACTCTGTTGGCTGACATTGTCGAAAATATCACAACGACGCAGTTAATATACTCCGATAAAAGTTATTGTTGTTTTGAACAGGTATACACAGGTAGACAGGTAAACACATCGATTGATCAATAACAGTCACCAAAATCCACGAACACGTATAGTTTACTAGTAACATTGACCCATAACGAGACAAAAAAAGTCGCAAAGACACAAAGGAGACACGAGAAAATCACAACTTTGTCAATCAATTATCCTTTTTTGGAGAATTCGAGAGATATCCTTCGTTAGTAGATTTCGCAATCCACACACAGACTAAGACAATTTATTTTGAACTCGTAATTATACCGTAAAAATACGCAAAAATATTCAAATTTTTGTAGAGCTCACAAATGTGCGGCCATCTTCATCTCACGCATGCGCACATTTCCACCTGCTAAGAGGTGATGTATAAAGTATTGTACCTAGCATTGTACCAAGCAAGTCATGCAAGCATGTTTTTCATTTGTCACAAACCAATAAACTGTTTGCAAAGGAAAATCCTTCTTTATATATATATATATATTTATATATTTATGTTACCATTAACTGTATTACAGATGGGTGCAGGCGTAGTTAAACTTGAGCATGAAGGTGGAAGAACAAGTGTCCATATCAACCCTGCTGCAGCAGCTGAAAGCATTTTTAATCCACCCAAATGTCAGGACTGTGGGGCATTGATTCCAATATTTGTGAAACAGGTTGCATTCTAAGTAGACAGTATTTTTAAAATCATACAATTTATAAGCAAGAATCATCTCTGATTATTACATGTGTAATGTTTGGTATGTAACCTTTTATATTTAGCCTCTTATTAGTTTCATCAAATCAGGATACATGGGATCAAAACTGGTTACACCATATAGCAAAATAATTTTTTATGCCCCTGGTAGGGTGGTATATAGGAGTTGCAGTGTCTGTCTGGCATTTTGTTTCTTAACTCTTGCATTTTGGGCGTGGGAGTTAATCTTCGTGACTTACTGATCAAGTTTGATTTTAGTTCTGCTCTATTGATTTTTTATGAAATTATGGGGGTTAGACTTTGCAATTTTCTTAAAAAGAACACTTACAATGTAATGGTAACTTGATTTTTTTCCAAAATGCTTTCTGACACACTGCTGAAACCACAAAGCTCAATTGATGAATATATGATATGTAACATTCTAGTGTGGTTTTTGGCCTTTCTGTCTCCAAACTTTAACCTTGTTTAAACTTTTACAATAATAACTTTTGCAATATTGAAGATAGCATCTTGATATTTGGCATGCATGTGTATCTCATGGAGCTTCACATTTTGAGTGGTGAAAGGTCAAGGTCATCCTTCAAAGTCAAAGGTCAAATATATGGCTTCAAAGCGGCGTCCAAATTTTAACATTGGTCATAATTTTTGCAATATTGAAGACAGCAACTTGATATTTGGCATGCATGTGTATCTCGTGGAGCTGCTCATTTTGAGCGGTGAATGGTTAAGGTCATCCTTCAAGGTCAAACGTCAAATACATGGCTTCAAAGCGGCGCAATAGGGGGCAATGTGTTACTGACAAACACATCACTTGTTGATAATAACATTTGTAAAGTTTAAGATTTAGCATAAAAGATTGTATGCAGTTTACTATATAGATTTGTTATTAACCGGTGATGAAAGTGTTTTATATCAAGTCTAAAATCGATTGGAAAAAATCTGCTCATATCAGACATGCTCAAATTAATTTAAAATAAATCCTTATATGTTAGTAGCATCATTTCATGTTAAATAATAAATTAACAATTGACATTTTCCCTTACAGGCTCATTGCAAAGACTGTGGTAGGATGTTTTGCTCAAATTGTGCTACACGTTCTGGTCTGGATTCCCAGTGTAAAAAATGTTACATATTAGTGAATGGGAAATTCACTCGTGCACAGCTCATGATGTGGAAAGTCAAAGATCTGAAAGCCTTGCTCCATAAGCAAAACATCAACACTGCCACATGCAGCGAAAAGACAGAGTTGATTGATCTCATCTTTTCGTACTATGGCAACACACCAAATGGATATGCAGTAAGTGCATTTTCAAAACCATTCATTTAAATGCAGGCTAGGCATCATAGTGTGATAATTTGAAGAATGTTTATTTAGCTCACATGTTTAATTCACATGGATAGCTTATGGGACCCCCTTTTGCCCATTTTGCATTTTCATACGTCAGTCTTTCAGCAACTTTGTATTGAAGATCGACATCTCCTAGGGACTGGACAGATTTTATTAAAACATAATAGGCATGATCTTTGAGTGGCGGAAAGCTGCCAAAATCGTTTCAGCCTGCTGCATATACAGGTCAACAGAGCTTAAAGTAGATTTAATAAGTGAACCTTACACAAACATGCTCTCTGTAACTGCAATCTTCAGGGGTTTAATATTTGGTGTGTAACAACGTACTGGGGCCCTCCTCAAGTTCATTGAAATCTTGCTCCTATGGAAAAAACTTGTCACACCCCATGGGTAACATTATTTCTTTTACTTTTACTTTTATAGGCAATAACTTGAATAAAATATTATTTTGTCAAATTGCAAAGGTCAGGGCTTTAGTATTTGTAACAGCGTAAAGTGGTAGTCTTCTAAGTCTAAGTTTGTAAAATGCATTCCCTGGGGGTCAAAACTGGCCATGCTTTCAGGCTTTCTTTATTAACATAGAGTTAAAAGTATGTAACTTTAAAAAAACTGAATCTACAAGTTTAAAGTGTGTTTTATTATTTGGTGTGAAACATCATATTTCGGGCTGTTCACATTATTACCCTGCGTTCAACATTGGCCCTGACTTGGGTGTGGTGTGCAATGTATTTATATAGCATAATAACCCAAATAACTTCCCTGAAACCATAAAGAACACAGATTGATATTTGAGCTGAGACATCAGGTTTTCCTTTACAAATTTGCCAATCGGGTTGAAACTTGCCATGCTGCATTACAGAAGTGAGCAATGTTTGGGCCCTCATGTTTCTTACTAAGAGACTAACCATTTTTTATGGTATAACAGCTTGAAGCCTGAGACATAACCAAATAATACTTTCTTTCAATAAGTAAATTTATGGTAGAGTTTTATTGCTGTTATGTTCATTGTGTACATTGTAACTAACAGAAATATTGCAAGAGCACCATTGTGATATATAAGCCAAAAGATATTGAAGTAGCATAGTTAACTGTACACATTAAATCCTAGTTAAATTATTATATTATATGTTATATATATATGCATATGTTATATATATAACATATAATATAATAATTTAATTAGGATTTTATAATCTGACAAATGCTATGCATAAAATCCAATTGAAAAATATTAATAAATCGTTAAAAAGTACTCTGGTTAAAAATGCTAGAAACAACTGTTGTATGCATAATAAATTGATGTAGATTAACCAGACATTTAATACATATGAGTATAACATTTAATACGTATGAGTATTTGCAGTGTTTATGAACAGATTAACGTGATTTCCCTTATTAAAAAAGAGCTGTGCCTATGATTTCAACTCTATTTGAACTGATTATAGTAATTAATCATTTTAACCAGGTTTTCTGAAGGAAAAAACTGGTTATTAGATTGGCGAATGTCGGCGGGCGGGCTGGCAGGCGCGCGGGCGTAACAAGCTTGTCCGGGTCATAACTATTTTGTTCATTGTGAGATTTTAAAATCACTCGGCACATTGGTTTACCATCATTGGACGGTGTGTCATACGAAAGAATTATGTCGATATCTCCAAGGTCAAGGTCACACTTTGAGTTCAAAGGTCAAAAATGGCCATAAATGAGCTTGTCCGGGCCATAACTATGTTGTTCATGGTGAGATTTTAAAATCATTTGTCGGGGGAAAGAATTTCTTCGATATCTCCAAGGCCAAGGTCACACTTTGAGTTGAAAACCTGGTTTTGTGACAATTTTGTCCCTTGTTATGTCTTCACATACTACAAACATTGAATTTATGAAATACTGCTGTCACAGAAACAATACAAACTGTAATTGTAGTGTGAGACATACAAGATTGTATTCTTCAGGATGAGACCACCACTATACCGGGCAGACCAAAACCACCTGAGAACACAGGGACACCACGAGACAGTGAGCCCGCACCCCCACCTAGTGCAGATATGCCAAACACCGTCAGAACTGGGCAGACAGCCGAGGAATCAAACACATCACAACTAAGTGATACCCAGGAGGTAGGGTGGATTTCACACAAGTTGCACTGGTGTTAAAATGTTACTGGCATAACATTTAATTGTAAAACAGTGTTTTAGTCTCTGTTAGAGATACCAGGCATGATTGAATGTATTGTGTAACTTGCTGGTGGAGCCATGATAACTCAATCTACTCTTAAGTTTTCCGACAATTAAAAATAATTACTTCTCGTGTCTGAAAGTTTAGATACGAAAAATATATTTAAAAAATACAGGTGCCTGAAAATTTAGAGACATGTGTGTTATGTTTGTTTGTCAACTATTAAATTGAAATAAAAACTATAAAACAATGTGCAATAATTTTATTGTGCTGTAATCTTCTTTCTGTGCTTTGAAATAAATACAATACAACTTAACATATTCGAAATCACTTATCTGAAATTATACATAAAAATAAAAACATTAAACTTATTGCTTTATTAATTCGATATAATTTCAAAAGATGTTGAAAGAAACCATTGTTTATTACTGACCCAAAAACAAAAATGTAATGGTTGATTGCCCTCTGGCATTCATCTGCCAGTTTTAAAATTGACTGTCTGATAATTAAGACTTTATTCCCCAAATATAGAGGCATTAAAATTAATTATTTTGGCTAAAAAAGGGGTGTCCGAAAACTCAGAGTAATTACGGTAAACACATCCTGACTTGAATCCCTAAATAACCTGGTAGTGATAGTATAAATCAGCAGAAATAAACTTGCATACTATTGGCTGTACCTGTTCATATTTGTGTATTCCTTTGTTTAATATGTATAAATACAACATTGTTTTGTCTTTGTGTTTGAATAATGTTTCCAGTTTGCAGATACTTTATTCCAATGACTTCATTTAGATATTTAAGGATGAATTATTTGAAAAAAATGGAGGACTGTCTAAGAATTAAGCAAAAATAATAAATGTTGATTTTTTGTTTCAAACTTCAGACAAAAGAAACTACTGCTGACAATCCACATATTCGACTGGAACACGTGAAGTCTGAGGACCAAATTGATGAACTGAGTAACAGATGTCTAAAACGCCTTCTTGTGAACAACTTTGTTGATTTCAAAGGATGTAGAGAAAGACAAGAACTGGTTGTTAGAGTAAAACAGCTGTGGAAATCCAATGAAATCAACAAACAAAGAGGTACAAAATATGGGCAAAATCGTTATATAGTCTGCACCTTAGAACCTTAGAACCAATTTTCTGACATGTTCATTCACTGTCGAGAATGTCTATGAAGTTTTTGTTTGCTACTTATGAGCAGATTGTAACCAACTATGATAGGAATGTTCCTTAACTTAAAGTGTTATACACCGTATAAAAATTACCGTTTAACTAAAGTCCCCTGCCCATTTGAATGGCGCGGACTATGAGGTTTGCTCATCATCTGTCATGTCAGTCTGTCTGCCTATCCGCATAACTGGAATCTGCAATTAATTTAAAAAAATACTGACAATGCCTGGATTTACGTGGTAGCTGAAAATTGGATACCATCTATTGAAATGTTCCAATAACATAAAGAAAGCAATTTAATTGCAGACAGAGTCCTGCAGCTATGTTCAATGTAAAATTTTGAAAATGGCACATATTCATGGTCTTTGTGATATCGGATGTAAAGTTTTTTTTTTAGTTCTATAATCTCAGTTCATGTTTATATGTCCTAAGAAACATCTACATAACCATGAACTTTTAAACCATTTTTCAGCAGAGGCACAAGGCGGTGGTGGTAGCGGTGGTGACGAGTCAGATATTTGCAAGATCTGCATGGATGCAGCTATAGACTGTGTGCTCTTGGAGTGCGGACATATGGTCTCGTGTACCAAGTGTGGAAAGCAGCTCTCGGAGTGCCCGGTGTGCAGACAGTTTGTTGTGCGTGCTGTACATATCTTCAAGGCTTAAGAACAGGACCAATTCATTGTTTAAGAAATGTAAAAGAAAGTATTTAGATATTGTTCGGAATTTTTTATTTATTTTTGATAATAATTTAAAATTCTTTTCTGGACTTTTTAAGGACACTCAACTTTGTTTTATACAAGAAAACATTCTGCTCCATACAGCTTTAAAAAAAACATTAATGTTTAATTTTTATTTCATATGCAAAAGCTTCAACATTATCATGTTGTTTTAAATTGAATTTGTTTGTGATTGTTACTTTTTCATACTGTTGTTGATGTTAAATTGTATATTCAGTGTAAACATAATATTTTATGTTATGTATTAGTAATTATTGTCTGGTAAGTGAAAATAATTGACAGTGTCATGCCTATAATTTAAAATAATTCATAAGTAAAACCATAATAAATTTTCTGAACCAAAATTATTCCCCAATATCCTTCTATACTCAGGTTGTTTATGTTCTAGCTTTATAAAGTTTACCAGAGCACTGTATATATATATATATATATATATATATATATATATATATATATATATATATATATATATATATATATATATATATATATATATAGCTGTATATATGTAGCTGATATTTAATACCAAAAATTGGAGTATTTCACTTGCAAATGTAGACAAAGCCAAATTTTGTATTCATAATTGAAGAGTAGTCAGTCCTGCACTTGTTGTTATGCATATTTTATAATGCATAGATTTTGTCATACTGGTGGAAATAACATTTTAAACAGTACCATTAAATGCTGTATTTCACTGATATCACTGTATTTAAAGATATTAATGTAAATTTAATTAACTAATCATTGCCGTCCCTAGTGAATGCTTGGTTTCTGATGAACTTTCATAGAGTGTGATGCTGTAACTGCGATAATTTTTAGCTCTACTGGCTAAAGGCCTGAAGAGCTTATGTCATGGCGTGGTTTCCATCGCCCGTGCGTGCGTGCGTTAGACTTTTTCTTGTTTACGCGATTAAGTCCACAGTTTTCATCTGATTCTTTTCAAACTTGTTCAGTGTCTTTATATTAATGAGGACTCGAACCCTATTGAAAATGGGAAACATCAGAGTCAAAAGTCCAGAATTATCTCTCTTTGAATTTGAGAAAATTGTGAAATAAGGCTTGTTTACGCAATAAAGTCCACAGTTTTCATCCAATCATTTCCCAACTTGCAGTGTCTTTATCTGAATGATGAGTCAAACCCTATTGAAAATGAGCAATATCGGAGTTATAAGTCAAGAATTATCTCCCCTTAAATTTGAGAAAAAAATGAAAATTCAGTTTTTTTATTTGATTAAGTCCATAATTTTCATCAAATTCTTGGCAAACTTGCACAGTGTCTTTATATCAATGAGGACTTATATCCTTTTGTAAAAAGAGCAATATCCAAGCAATAAGTCCAGAATGACTTCCCCTTGAATATGAGAAAATTTTGAAAGCCCGCTTGTTTACGCAATTAATTCCACAGTTTTCATCCAATTATTTAAGCACACAGTTTCCATCTTATTCTTTCCAAACTTGCACATTTTTTATAGCAATAGAGCGATTCAGGCCCTCATGGGCCTCTTGTTTTATTTAGAAACAAGTGGGTGCCAAAATGTTAATGACTATAGTCCTTGGGACAATCACTAGTAATACCCCAACAAGTTTAGTGGGGTATATAGGAGTGAACTTGTCTGTCTGTCTGTCGGTCCGTATTAAGTGTCCGCTTTCTAATTCAAGTTGATCCGATCTTAACCAAACTTGGTCAGATGTTGTATCACGATAGATGATGTGTATGTCAAGTTCAAATGTGGGTCATTCAGGGTCAAAAACTAGGTCATGAGGTCACTTAGTGTGTTTTAAACATTGAGCATGATGTCCACTCTCTTATTGAAGTAGTTTTCATCCGAGCTTCACCAAACTTGGTCAGAAGTTGTATCTAGATGATTTCTGGGCTAAGTTTAAACTTTGGGCATGGCAGGTCAAAAACTAGGTCATTTGGTCATTGTGTTTTAAACATTGAGCATACTGTCTGGTCATTTATTCAAGTAGCTTTCATTCGATCTTCACCAAACTTGGTCAGAAGTTGTATCTAGATGATGTCTAGGTCAAGAATGAATATGGGTCATGCCAGGTCAAAAACTAGGTCAAGGGGAGGGGTCACTTAGTGTGTTTTAAACATTCAGCATGTTGTCTGCTCTCTAATTCAAGTAGTTTTCATCCAATATCTAGAGTTGTATCTAGATGATCTTAAGGCCAAGTTCGAACATTGGCCATGCCAGATCAAAAACTGGGTCACAGGGTTACTTAGTACGTTTTACACATTCAGCATGGTGTTCGTTCTCTAATTCAAGTAGTTTTCATCTGATCTTTACCACGCTTTGTCAGAAGTTGTATCTAGATGATGTGTAGTTCAAGTTCGAACATGGGCCATGCCGGTTCAAAAACTAGGTCACAGGGTCACTTAGTGTGTTTTAAACATTGAGCATGGTGTCCGCTGTTTTTTGTCAAGACAACATGCAAAATAATCTGGGTCAATGCAGCATGTGGGGGTATTCGTCGGGTCTGCGACAAAGCTCTAGTTTAGAAATGGTATAGGCTGAATGATTGCCTTATATGTCGTTATGCCAATGTTATCATTTTTTATAAATGTGTATGTATTCATTTATGATTTATATATGTAAATGCAAGCTTTTTCATAGAATTAGGCTCATGGGCTATACCAACAGTTTGATGGAAAACATCATGCATGAGTCACCCTGCGATGTTTGATTTTTAATGGCATAATATTTATATAAAAAAAGAATTAATTATTTTGTGAAGGCCGTAAACTGCATATTTGGTTTCTCTGTAATGCCCAATGTTATATTTTATTTAAAAAAATAGACATATCATCAGTTATCAAAAATACACAATGCAAGTAACACAAGTGACAAGTTTTATAGCTGCACTTTTAATTTTTAAAAATTCTGTATTGCTGCATTTAATGTTTGTGTGTCATTCATAAACAGAAACCGCTGTCTGTGAAGCAATAAGTATAAATTAATCTGTATACACCTAGCCCTTCTGTTCAAGAACTACCTGGCCGACTTTGCAGTCGCAGAAGCAAGTTTTGAAATTTATGCACAACAAAAGTATTATTGCCCAATTGGAATATGACAGGGCAACTGTTTATAGTGTGATAAGAGTTTGTAAAGCATTGGGCTGGTTTTATACATTGTGGTTCAGACTGAGAATCAATATATTGTAACTTATACGTTTTGTTTTGCAGCATAATTATTTAACCATCACATCATATTGCTGTGAGTGATTTTTAACTGTATTTTTAAGTTGGAATTCACCATAGACTGTGGTGGTTTTTGATTAGCTCATCATTTGCTGTCTTTCAAAGTAAATTTTGAGACTTTGATTTGGCGACCAACTTTTTACTTTCATTCTATAATTCTTTAATGGTCAAGATTTGGAATACTGTCCATTTATTTGCAGCATGTTCATAATAAGTTGAGACAAGACCAGTTAACCAATTTATATACTTAAATGTTTACGTGAATAACGTATAACATTTTTCTGTGCACATTTATTACCGCCACAATTGTCTATTTTGTTTAGCCAAATTAATTTTTAGCTCGGCTGTTTTCGGAGAAAGCCCGAGGTATTGTCATAGCCAGCTTGTTGTCCGCTGTCAGCTGTCCGCCGTAGGCATCGTGCTAAAACCTTAATATTGGTTCTTAAGTCAAAGTGCTTCCACCTACAACTTTAAAAACTTCATATGTAGATGCACCTATATGAGTTCTACACGCCACACCCATTTTTGGGTCACTAGGTCAAATGTCAAGGTCACTGTGACCTCTAATATAAAACTTTAACATAGGCTCTAAAGTCAAAGTGCTTCCACCTACAACTTTGAAACTTCATATGTAGATGCACGTTGATGAGTTATACACGCCACACCCATTTTTGGGTCACTAGTTCAAAGGTCAAGGTCACTGTGACCTCTAAAAAAATATTCTGACAAGCTTTCGCAGCCGAGTGTGGCACCGGCTATGCGGTGCTCTTGTTTTCAAAATTCTCACGTTGGCTCTTCCTTATTGGGTTCAATGAAGGAAATATTGTAGCTATTTTTAAAGATAATGCTTTATTACTTGGCTAATTCCGTGAATATATGAACACTCAATCAACAGTTAGTCAGTAATCTATTCTTAGTCTTAGAAAAGACTAACAACTAATTCTGCATTATTTGAAAACCATGTGAACAGGCTATAAATGGAGCTTATACCATGAATTCATTCAGAATGATGTGATGTGATGTAAAAAAGTACTTAGTCTGAGATTTGGTTGTTAATTGAAAGTTTCAATTAACAAGCACATCTGTTTCTACTACTTGTACTTTGATAACACTTTCCTAAAACTAGTGAATCATTGTTACCAGTTTATAGTTCAGTTTAAACTATTTATTTTGTATTAATTGCATTTAAAGTACTTACTTCTTATTTGAAATGCTCTTGAGGTCGTTTCCTGGGACTAGAAGCGGTACTTGGTTTCTATGGAGGAGATCCAAAAAACACTCCAACAGTGGTGATCGCACTTGTGACCTCCAGGTTCCTTTGCAAACAAAATATCCACTATGTTACGACAGCCCTTAATAACCAGTGAACAAGACTTTAATTGAGAAATCCTTATACATACACATTTTTTTACATATAATTTATGAATACGAAGTATGGGTAAGGATCAATTACTTGCTGAAATTCTCTGTTTTATTTCTTGTGTTTTTTTGTTTTTCTCCAGGGTTAATGTGTCACTTCTTTATATGGAGTGACCATATCTGATAAAATATGCTTTCTGTTTTTTGCTGTGAAAGACTATTGTTTACACAAAGAAAGCCCCTTTGACAATCAGTATTGGCCTATATTGACCTTATAAAATGACTAATTGTTATTTATATTTTAGCTGTTTTACACTTTTATTTACAGTTGAATCTAGATATGGTTTTTGTTGCAGGGATTGAAACATATATGTGAAATCTTATTAACAATTAAAGTTTTAAAGAAAGCAGTGCTAACTATAAGCCTTTGTAAGTAACCTTACTATACAGCGCTTTTGGGCGTTTAAAATGTCTATTTATACAAGATATTGATTGAACATTGTTTAATTAAGTTATAGTAAAGTATGTTAATTTTAAGTAGCCTGAGGACACTTTGCTTTTGTCGCCTTTTGTTTGTCTTCCTTTATCATGATTTACCTTGGTTAGATCTACTCTGTAGATGCCACAATAATTGTCCAATTTTAATGAAACTTGGTCAGAAGATTTATCCCAATGATGTCTTGGCTGAGTTTGAAACTGGGTAACTTGAAATTAAATTATGGTCATATGCTCCAAAAAACGAGTTATCAGGCTTAATTGTTGCCTTTCTTGTGCAACATTTATGTTCTGTACGAAAATTGTCAAAATGTTTATCTTGACAATACAAAGGTCATGTTGGAATCTGGAAAAGGTCAGAATGTTTTGTCTTGGCAATATGAACGTCATGTTTGAATCTAGGTAAAGTGTGGCAAAAACCAGATCGTATGGCAAAAACCAGATCGTGTGGTCAAATCTTCAATGATTGGTGTCTTTGAACTTGGGTGAGCGCTTAAGGCCCATAATGGTATTCTTGTGAAAGACAGACTATTTACTTGATTATAATTGTTTAAATCTAGTTCTACCACTATTCTTTTCTCATTCATTGTTTATTAAAAATGTTATTTTAACAAAGAATTTAGTTTACACATCTATTATTATGACACTGACAATTAAACTCATGAATATTTATATACATGTATGTTGTTGCAAATAAACTGATTGTTGTTCTTGTTTAAGTGTTACTCAATATTGTATTGAACAATAACACTAGTCGCCAATGAAAGGTGCTTCAATTCGGGGTCTTTAAAAACAATGTCACACATGTGCCTTTCAGTTTCAGTTAAATGAGGTCTATTTTTGACAGCATGAAAGCGTTTATTGCAAAGCACTATCACTGAAAAACATTTTCGGATATTGGCCCTTGTTATGAGAATTAAAACTACTTCATGCATAATCCAAAATTACAGTACATAAATTGTATTTAAAAAAGCATGTATAACTTAACCGAAAGCCTATAGTAGGATACATAAGTATATTGTTCACGTTCTTGTTTGCGCATTGCACTTTTTAGTTTTGTATATATATTTCTTTCTTAATATTCTCACCAATGACTATATAATCCGTATTGCAAAAACTCCTGTCCCATTAAATCCAGCAATGGCATTTTATTTAAATAATTACGGTTGATTCGGTTGTGATTTTGACAGTTTTTTTGACGTGTTAGATTTGTTTCACCCACATGTATTAGTTTTTCCTCCAAAATCAAGCCTAACCTGGAGTAGGCCTAATGAGTGCGTTCACATAGGTTGAATTTACACGTGTAATCGAGTAACACGAGCATCACAACTGAGTCCCGTTAAACTTGAATGACGTCACCTGGGAACTCGAGTTCAACCCGGTTTTTGTTTTGCCAGACTAATTTTGCAATGGTTTATCCTTTTGTTCATTTCCTCATGTTTGTATCTTTATGTGCTGGACAAGCGCAGTGACGAGCTGCTGTCAAACTCAAGTTTATGGCGAAAAGTAAGTCGTAATAGAAGGGAAATAACCAGAAAACCCCACATTAGTGTGGTAACCTGTAGAGGATACCTGTTGGGTGGTTTTCGGGCACATATGTAAGGACATCGTCACGTTTTAGTTCTCCGTCAGGCGAACTTCGTATAGACCAGCTTTGTTTGGTATTTAAAATAATATGATGTGGTGACTGATAAGAGTGTATCTAGTATGGTTTACTGTTAAGATATCTAACACATTTGTATGCCTCCTTCTTCGAAGAAGAGGGGGTATATTGTTTTTGGCCTGTATGCCATTGTGTGTGTCTGTCCAAAACTTTAATCTTGGTCATTACTTTTGCAATGTTGAAGATAGCAACTTGATATTTGGCATGCATGTGTATCTCATGGACCTGCACATTTTGAGTAGTGAAAGGTCAAGGTCATCCCTCAAGGTCAAACGTCAAGTAAATGGGTCAAAATCGCCGAAAAGGGGGGCAAAGTTTTTCTCAAACACATCACTTTTTCATTTAGTACTCATACAACATATGTTCTTGTCAGTGTCTAAGCGTTTTTTGAAACTATTCAGGGTTTCTGCATCTACAACATGCTTGGGTAAAGTGTTCCATACATTTATAACTATGTTGGAGATCTGGTTCAGTGTAAATGAAAGTGTACATCTTGGTTTTTCAAGTTTCAGGGAGTGTACTCTTCTGACAAATTTTGATGTAGTAAAAACATTTTCAACAGGTCAATCGTCAAGAATCTCCACAAGCTTAAATGTCTGAATCATATCCCCTCGTATTCTCCCCTGCTAGTATAGGTAACTTAAGTTCTTTTAGTCAGGTCTGGTATGGCAGATCTCTTATGTTCGGAACAAGTTTTGTCGCCCTCTTTTGGACCCGCTCAATGCTCTCAATATCCTTACGGAGGTATGGGTGCCAAACTAAATTAGCAAATTCCAGGTCCTCGCCAATGCAGTGTAAAGTCTCAAGAAGGAGTAGTTATCAAGATATCCAAAAGACCCTTTTATAACTGCTAGTATACTGTTGGCTCGATTTATCTTCTTATTTATGTGTTGACTAAATTTTTTATATCTGGTGAAGGTTACTCCAAGGTCTGTGTCTTCTTTTACAGATTCTTAAGTCTCGTTGTTCATGGTATAATCAGGGTAGTTATGTCCGTAATGGATTCCTTAACATTTATCATCATTAAATGAAAGTTCCCATTAATCCGCCCATTTTGTTTGATTGTTTAAATCGTTTTGCAGTATGTCTTTTTCATCCGTTGTAGTAAAGAGTTTTGTGTCATCAGCGAATATCGATGTATGATTTTAAGCAATATAGGGATTATCATTTACATAGATTATAAATAGTATGGGCTCCAGGGCACTGGGGTACTCCACTCTCGACTCGTTTCCATTGGGAAGAGTAACCTTTAATTGAAACATACTGTTGACGGCCCAATAAAAAGCTACTAAGCCAAGATTATAAGGTGCCCTTTATTCCATAGGATGATATCTTCGTCAGAAATCGTTGGTGAGCCACTTTGTAAAAGGCCTTGGTCAGGGCAAAATATATTGTATCCCAACTTTGATAACGTACAACATGTTCTGTCCATTTTTCAATAACGTTAAGTAGCTGAAGTGAGGTTGATCTTCCACTTCGAAAACCAAATTGTTGATCTGGCAGCAAGTCACTGTGATTGATGCTATCGAGCATCTTGCATACAATGGATGTAAGACTTACTGGACGGTTATTGCTTACATCAGATCTGCTTCTTTTTTAAAACAAAGGGGTGATTCGAGCTTCTTTCCATGTAGACGGAACTATACCAGATGATACCGATTTGATAAAAATTAATGTAAATTGTTTTACAAAAACATCTGCCATACTCTTTAGCAGAACCGGATCCATATTGTCCGGCCCCATAGAGTTGCTTTCATCAAATTCAATTAACAATTTTAAAACGGCTTCTTCAGATACATTGACAACTGTAAGGTTGCTTAATACTTCCTAGTCTGTAACATTAGGTACTGTTTCTATGTTGTTGTTTTTTGTAAACACATTTAAGAAAAATGCATTTAACATTTCCGCTTTCTCAATGTCTGATTTGGTAAATTCACCACTGTCTGTTTTTAAGTAAAAAAACCCAACTAAAGATTTTGTTTTACTCTTGACATACCTCCAAAACTGTTTAGGTTCATTTTAAATTTTCTGGGATATTTTTCTTTCATAGTTTCTCTTTGTATTTTAAACACATTAATTTGTTCTATTTCTGTACAGTTTATACTCTTCAAAATCATCAAATCTTCTCGTTGCTAGGTATTTGTTCCAATCATGACGTTTTCTTTAAATAAGTAATAATGACTCATTAGTCATCCATAAGGGTTTAGGCTTGTAGCCCTTTTTAGGCTTACTTTTAGGGACATTATTTTACACAGTGATCATATTTACTAGTGAATATAGCCCACATTTCTTCAACATTACATCCTTCAAATATATATAATTTCCCAATCCGAAGTAAATCCAATTAAGTCAAACTTTCTGTATAAATATCTTTCATTACCATTATACAGCGATATGCAGTAACAATTAAATAAAATATTTACAGTTTTTGTTATGCTTCAAACAAAGCTCTTACTAAACAAGGTTTAATACAAAAATCTGTCAAAAATGTATTTGTTATAACCATATAAGGATAATGAATGGCCGTAAAAATTACTTCAAGACCAATCCCCACAAACGTTATGTTAACATTGCACAAATCTTATCAAGCAATCCTCGATTTTGTAGTCCAAAGACATTCCAACGGAGATGAAACCATTATTACACAAACCGTTAACGTTCGATCGATATTATTTCAATACTATTTCATTTCTTGTCCATTCTGTAAGAACACGATTGAATAAAATAGTGATGACATGCATATTTGATGGGGACCACTGTATCCTTATCAATACAGCAATGAACGAACTAAGTCTTAACTTAGGAAAAAGACCCACACTTACGAAGATCTCGCGAAATTGTATGACTAAAGTGACAAGAATAAACTTATTTTGATTTATGTCAGTAAGATACGCAGTATTTATCAAAACAGTCATGAAATATACGTACCAGTTGTTATAGTGCAAGCGCGGGAAAACAATTCAATATGTGCCTTGTCTGTCATACGAGGTATTAGCATTTCATTTTCTGTCCTTCCCTGTACGGAAGAAATAGTGAAAAAGAAGTTTTATATATATTAAATGGTTACCAAATACTATAACGCCGATCATTCTCATGATTTTGGGTGTCATGTTCAGGGGCGTAGCTAGCATTTTCTTGAGCTGTAGGCCCGGGTATGATATATAAAAACTGGGGGAACGGGGGTCCTCCCCTGAAAATTTTTTAATCCTATAACGCCTGTGGTGAGATTTAAAGCATATCTAGACAAATAATTTAAGATAAGACTTTGGCCTGTTTTTCTTTGATATTTGACAGAGAACTAAATTTTACTGTATTATCTTTAAAACTAAATTTTAAAACAATATGGAACAAAGAAACATTTAAAAGTGTAACACTCCACTTATTCACTAGTCAAACCAAGGAATTCTTTCAGATAATAATACTGTCTGCATGTCTATAACAGCACGTTTTTTGTTCGGCATCAAGGGACCGAACCGACCCAGATTCAGTCAATGGATCGGGATACGGGGCAAGTGCTCCATTTTAATTTTTCGCGGTCATAAACATCATTCGAAATGTTTCTAAAATAATCCACCGATAATCGATTACAACTTACTGTAGTCTTGGAAAAGAGACAAGTAGATCTACATGTAGATCTATGTTTACAAACGTGTTACAGCAAGTCACGTGAAAAGTAGCGAGCTAGAATCTATGCACATAGAAAGAAGTAGAGTTGATAATTGGAAGATATGTCCCTTGAACAAGTAACAAGACCAGAATCCATTGTCTGAGGATTATGTCAATATGAAATGCAGATTTCTAACACCTCACCCCCCTCAGGGTCAACAATTTAATGTGTTTTTAGAAGTTGAAGCTTTTTTTTCATGTTTCAAAAAGAATTATAGGGCCGGGCCTGCTGTGCCTAATAGCAGCTACGCCCCTTATGTTTATTCCAGGGTGGTGCTACTGCTATGATTTTTAAATTACGTAGCACACAATTATGTTACTGTTAGTTTGTTTATGCAAATACCTAGAGATTCTCTAGATCTTTGGCTTAGGGATTAATAGTTGCTTCATAAAATGTTTTATATGCCGCTTATTTTTTTATAAATTGTAAAAATACTTTAAGAACATCATGAGAAAGAGTTTCGTTTTTTTCCTTTAAAGCGGCCTTTTCACAGATTTTGGCATGTATTGAAGCTTGTCATTAAATGCTTTATATTGAAAAATTTAAACATTGGACCGAAAAATATCCAGTAAAAAAACATGAATACAATTAAAAAAGGATAAAAAAGTAAACGTCAACAGGGCTCGAACCATTGACCACTGGAGTCCTGGAGTAAAGTCTCCCGCTTAGACCACTCGACCATCCGTGCTCATGCTATGAACGGATGTATTTTTTACCTATATAAGCAATCCTTGTAGTTTCCCAAAATATAACGACAACAACAGAACTTTCCAAATTATTCAATCATTTCGCGTTGCAACGCTTTATAATTGTCAGGTTTTAAAATCGTCAAAAGAGTAACTTCTTAATTTCATAGGAGCCCACTTCGATTTTTGCCCATCGGTCCATCAAAGTTTATATCAATTACCTGGGTAAAATTGTTATGATTTTCCTGCGTAAAAACACTGTTTCCAATACATTGTATATGATTTTGATATAGTTTGTTTAACATACCTCCAAAAATGTTTAGGTTCACGTTTTGCATATAGAGCAATTCTCTTAAGTCAATTTTTACTATTTTTAACGCTGTCGTTTACACTGTTTAGTATCTTTTTATACAATAGAAAATAAGATTCTCTTTTAATTTTCAAGTATTTAGCCCATGCATGTTCTTTCCTTTTTATTACTTTCAATACAAAAGGGGTCATCCAACCTGGTTTAGGTTTACATTCTGGTTCGGGTTAACATTTAGGAACATGAGAATTAAGACTTGTTAATACTGATCTGTGAAAGAATTCCACATACCATCAATATCCAAGTTTTCACGCTTCGTTTGCCAATCTATCTCCTATCATATTCAGACAGGAAAGATGCCATGTCACATTTTGAATATTGAACTTTGTCAGTATTGCTCTGGGTGTACGGTATGCTGCGGCATAGTCAAATACAATAATAGAATGATCACTAACTCCTAAGGATGGCAAAATATTATGTTATCAAGTTATATTATCAACGTCAATTTCATTTTTGCTAATTATAAGGTCCGTTCGAAGTATTACAGGGTTGATTTTAACGGAATCTGATGTGCTTAAGCACATATTGGTGTAAAAAGTTATCTAGCAGGCACTCAATGAACTTGTATTCTTTATGGGTTTCGGAATTTATAGTACTGTACGAATGCTAATCTATATTTTTCATGTTGAAACCTCCAGTAATTAGAAGTCTATCACTAGTCTGTCTGTGATGCTTTATTTATCACCTTAATTTGGTATTCACACATTTATGGCGAGGTTTGGGACCGATTTATATATGCAATTCTAACGTTAACATTATTATCATATTTCCAGTAACACCAAGAATCATCATAGTAAAGCGAGTTTAAACGGTCGTTTGATGTCACATTTAGACTAAGACGTGCATAAATGTGCACGCCACGGCCCCTCTCACTACTTGCAAAAGAGTCATAGCCATCAATTTGGAACAAAACTGATGCACAGGATACATCAATGTCTAATTTAGGAAGGAGGCGTGTCACAAATATAATGTCTGGCTTTTCTTGACATATTATGTTATATTATTAGACATTCATCTAATTCATTGCGTAACTGGTCAGCATTAGTGTAAATACACTTGACACTAGATTCTACTATCCTCCTGCAACATTACTTCTATAGTCTCTGTTCCCAACTCAGCCCTGAATAAATTACTTTTAGGTCAGGCGTAATATATATCGTAACCAACATTGGACCATTTTCATTTTCTTTCTTCCCTATTAGAAGTTTGTTGCCGTCTTCGTCTACGTGTTACTCCCGAGCAATAAATTCTGACTTTAACTGGGAGGCGCTGTCAAGAAAACTGTGTTAAAAATAAGATATTAGTGCAGGTTAAAAGATGAAAGTTCAAAGATAAAAGTGTGCAAGATTAAAAACATAGTTAGGTGGCTAG
Organism: Dreissena polymorpha; assembly: GCF_020536995.1. Taxonomy (NCBI): domain Eukaryota; kingdom Metazoa; phylum Mollusca; class Bivalvia; order Myida; family Dreissenidae; genus Dreissena; species Dreissena polymorpha. The sequence continues at coordinate 104,462,863 of NC_068356.1, read as the reverse complement.
ACTGTTACTGTCACCAACCTATCTTTGAAGATATCTAGGCTGGGACTGGACTTGACCTGGTATGGGAGACTATTCCAATGCCTTAGGGTTCTGGGGAAGAAGGAGTTAATGTGGTACTGGGAACGGGAATGAAGGATTAGGAAGTTCAAGTTACGGGTAGGGGTGAGGTGGTCATGGTCAACATAAACTAGGTTATACATGTACTGAATTTTATAGAGTAAGATGAGAGAGGTTTGGAGTCTGCGGCTTTCTAGGGTGGGCCAACCAAGATCATTTAACATGTGGGTTACGCTACTTTGGAAGTTATAGTTATTACAAACATATCTAGCCGCAGCTCTTTATACACTTTCTATATTGTAAGTAAGGTTTTACTGCCAAGGGTGCCAAATTACAGAGCAGTATTCTAGTTGGGGTCTAACATATGTGAAATAGGCTGTAGTTTTTATTTTCTTAATTTGAGTTTTGATGTTTCTCTGTATGAATCTAAGAGAGTTTTTTGCCTTGGATGTTCTCTTATTGATATATATATATATATTGCATATATAAATCGGTCCCAAACCTCGCCATAAATGTGTGAATACCTAATTAAGGTGATAAATGAAGCATCACAGACTAGTGATATACTTCTAATTACTGGAGATTTCAACATGAAAACTATAGATTAGCATTCGTACAGTACTATAAATTCCGAAACCCATAAAGAATACAAGTTCATTGAGTGCCTGCTAGAGCAATACTGACAAAGTTCAATACTCAAAATGTGGCATCTTTCCTGTCTGAATAGGAGATTATAGATTGGCAAACGAAGCGTGAAAACTTGGATATTGATGGTATGTGGAATTCTTCCACAGATCAGTATAAACAAGTGTTAATTCTCATGTTCCTAAATGTTAACCCGAACCAGGATGTAAACCTAAACCAGGTTGGATGACCCCTTTTGTATTGAAATAAATAAATAGGAAACAACATGCATGGGCTAAATACTTGAAAATTAAAAGAGAAACATATTTTCTATTGTATAAGAAGATACTAAACAGTGTAAATGACAGCGTTAAAAATAGTAAAAATTGACTTAGAGAATTGCTCTATATGCAAAACGTGAACCTAAACATTTTTGGAGGTATGTTAAACAAACTATATCAAAATCATATATTGGAAACTTGAAGAAAGCTGATTGAACTTTTACTATTTCGGATTGTGACAAAGCAAATGAGTTAAATTACTTTTTTAACTGTTTTAAAGCAGGAAAATCATAACAATTTTACCCAGGTAATTGATATGAACTTTGATGGACCGTTGGCAAAAATCGAAGTGGGCTCCTATGAAATTAAGAAGTTACTCTTTTGACGATTTTAAAACCTGACAATTATAAAGCGTTGCAACGCGAAATGATTGAATAATTTGGAAAGTTCTGTTGTTGTCGTTATATTTTGGGAAACTACAGGGATTGCTTATATAGGTAAAACATACATCCGTTCATAGCATGAGCACGGATGGTCGAGTGGTCTAAGCGGTAAACTTTACTCCAGGACTCCAGTGGTCAATGGTTCGAGCCCTGTTGACGGTTACTTTTTTTTTTACCTTTTTTAATTGTATTCATGTTTTTTTTTACTGGCTATTTTTCGGTCCAATGTTTAAATTTATCAATATAAAGCATTTAATGACAAGCTTCAATACATGCCAAAATCTGTGAAAAGGCCTCTTTAAAGGAAAAAAACGAAACTCTTGCTCATGATGTTCTTAAAGTATTTTTACAATTTATTAAAAAATAAGTGGCATATAAAACATTTTATGAAGCTACTATTAATCCCTAATCCAAAGATCTAGAGAATCTCTAGGTCTTTGCATAAAAAACTAACAGTAACATAATTGTGTGCTACGTAATTTAAAAATCATAGCAGTAGCACCACCCTGGAATAAACATACGGGGCGTAGCTGCTATTAGGCACAGCAGGCCCGGGCCTACAATCCTTTGAAACATGACAAAAAATGCTTCAACTTTTAAAAACACATTAAATTGTTGACGCTGATGGGGTGAGGTGTTAGAAATCTGCATTTCATATTGACATAATCCTCAGACAATTGATTCTGGTCTTGTTACTTGTTCAAGGGACATATCTTCCAATTATCAACTCTACTTCTTTCTATGTGCATAGATTCTAGCTCGCTACTTTTCACGTGACTTGCTGTAACACGTTTGTAAACATAGATCTACATGTAGATCTACTTGTCTCTTTTCCAAGACTACAGTAAGTTGTAATCGATTATCGTTGGATTTTTTAGAAACATTTCAAATGATGTTTATGACCGCGGAAAATTAAAATGGAGCACTTGTCCCCGTATCCCGATCCATTGACTGAATCTGGGTAGGTTCGGTCCCTTGATGCCGAACAAAAAAACGTGCTGTTATAGACATGCAGACAGTATTATTATCTGGAAGAATTCCTTGGTTTGACTAGTGAATACGTGGAGTGTTACACTTTTAAATGTTTCTTTGTTCCATATTGTTTTAAAATTTAGTTCTCTGGTTTAAAGATAATACAGTAAAATTAAGTTCTCTGTCAAATATCAAAGAAAGACAGGCCAAAAACTTATCTTATTATTTGCTAGATATGCCTTAAATCTCACCACAGGCGTTATAGGATTTAAAATTTTACAGGGGGAGGACCCCGGCCGTTCCCCCCGTTTTTATATATCATACCCGGGCCTACAGCTAAAAAAATGCTAGCTACGCCCCTGAACATGACACCCGAAAGATTGTAGGGCATAAGCCCCCCAGGACAACCCCCCCCCCCCCCCCCCCCCAATGAATAAATGAACATTTGGACAATACCCCCCCCCCCCCCCAGTAGAAATGACAGGTAGGATATAAGCCCCCCCCAGTGCTTATTTTGCATCTGGAAATTTGCCCCCCAGTGCTTATTTTAGAAGTGGACATTTGCCCCCCAGTGCTAATATCATATGTTGTTTCCATTAGACTAGTATGTCTCTATATTTGGATTCAGTATTGCTTCATATCTCATAAATATATAATCATAGAAACTTGTATCATTATAATTTGAAATAAAAAAGGTCATGAAACTCACTTTAATTGCCTTATCTTAGGTAAAACAAACATCTTAAAGAATTTTAATTGTTCTTTATTTAATCAATCAAAGGGATTATCAGCTTGTTAAAGGTGTGACATGTGGCTTTGATCATATACTTGTTGATGAAAATTAAAGGCTTCTTTAGTTAATCAATCAAAAGGATTATCAATAATAATTATCATAATTTAGTACAAATAATGATAATTAAAGTAAACACATATAACAACATTTAAAGGCAATTATTTTTGTAGTTGCATTGTTTGAGTGATAATTAACAAAAATTTAGTATATAAGGAACTATCACATTTCAAATGATACATTTCATCATGGAAATTATTAAGAGTAATAAAGGGTCTGTGAAATTACTGAAGGGTGGGTACTCTTACACCAAAAAGAAGTCTCGTAAAGAATCAATACATTGGGAATGTTCCAAGCGCAGAAGCGCTTCATGTTAAGGAACCTTGACAACTGATCTTGATGTAAGTATAATAATAAAATACTATTTGTTATCATTGCTATCATAACTTTTAAAATAGCAATTTACAAAATTAATTCCAGACAGTATTGCATAACTTCACAAATTTAATTATTTGAAGTAAAGGTAAATGTAGTATTTGTAAGCTTTACATAATAAATTCCAAACAGTTATACAAAACTGTACAAAATTATTGTATATATAATTAAATGTTTCATTGCTATTATCATTAGTTACAATATTAAATAATTGTTTTAATATTGTCAGGTTACTATGGTCACATCATCCACAACACACAGTCATGATGCTGACCACTTAGCCATAGAAGGTATGAAAGTCAGAGAAGAGATCAAATCCAGTGTCGCCAACAATCGTGGGAACCCAGGTCAACTTTTGAGTAGACAACAGTCTACGTGTGAAGAAGTGTTCGGCGCTGTGATGGATGCTTGTGACAGATATGAACTCACACCAAATCCAACTTAAGTCTCTTGTGACTTTGAAATATCAATCCACAGAGCTATAAACATTATGTTAGGTCCTCAGGTCAACATCCAGGGTTGTTTTTACCACCTCACGCAGTCAACATGGAGAAAACTTCAAAATGACGGTCTGTCGGTTCTGTACAAAGAAGATGAGTCTATCAAACACTTCTGTGGAATGATCGATGGATTGGCATTTTTGCCAACAGACTGTGTGCAGGAGGGAATGCGGTACCTGCGCTCAGTTGTGCCAGAAGAACTCAGTGAAATATTGGAATATTTTGACACTTATTATGTTAGTGGTCCTTACCAGTCAACCCGGGGGTCAATAGGAGTGATCAAAGTTACCCGAACAAACAATCCCGGGTATCCAGTTGATATGTGGAATGTGAATGAAGCGACTCTGAATGACGGGTCACGTACCAACAATATTTGCGAGTCTTGGAACAATGGATTCGCCTATCTAGTAGGACAGAAGAACCCCAGTCTGTGGTATTGTATGAGTAGCATTCAAAAGGATCAGATCAATGTGTTGACAGAACTTGAACGGTTGAGACAGGGTGATCAAGTGAGGAAACGGGTGAGGAGGGAAGTGAAACAGTACCAATTGCAAAATAAAGATCATTTTGTAACACCGTATATTCTTATTTATCCCTTCCATTCTTTAAGCCTTTAAGTGGTGGTAATTGGAGAAATGGTTTATCATCTTAAAGGTTTTGAGTAATCAGGTGGTGATAATTGGACATGATTATCTGCTCAATCGAGTAATGTCATTGAAAATAAGGCACTGGGGGGCAAATGTCCACTTCTAAAATAAGCACTGGGGGGCAAATTTCCAGATGCAAAATAAGCACTGGGGGGCTTATATCCTACCTGTCATTTCTACTGGGGGGGGGGGGGGGGGGGTATTGTCCAAATGTTCATTTTTTCATTGGAGGGGGGTTTGTCCTGGAGGGCTTATGTCTGGATCCCTTAACAATCATGAGAATGATCGGCGTTATAGTATTTGGTAACCATTTAATATATTAAAACTTCTTTTTCACTATTTCTTCCGTATAGGGAAGGACAGAAAATGAAATGCTAATACCTCGTATGACAGACAAGGCACATATTGAATTGTTTTCCCGCGCTTGCACTATAACACACCAAACAAACAGGCGCTTATTAACTGGATTGCTAGTAGTGAAATCCGGATGGTTGAAAGGATTGGTTAAAGAAGGAAAAGTAAAAATCATTTAATGATAAAAATGAATTATTTTGACTATTTAAAGCAGCTGCACGATTTAGAATTATACCATGATTTAAAACAACTGGTACGTATATTTCATGACTGTTTTGATAAATACTCCGTATCTAACTGACATAAATGTCACTTTAGTCATACAATTTCGCGAGATCTTCGTAAGTGTGGGTCTTTTGCATAAGTTAAGACTTAGTTCGTTCATTGCTGTATTGATAAGGATACAGTCGTCCCCATCAAATATGCGAGTCATCACTATTTTATTCAATCGTGTTCTTACAGAATAGATTAGAAATTAAAGGGATCTTTTCACGCTTTGGTAAATTGACAAAATTGAAAAAAGTTGTTTCAGATTCGTAAGTTTTCGTTTTAGTTATGATATTTGTGAGGAAACAGTAATACTGAACATTAACCATGCTCTAATATAGCCATTATATGCATCTTTTGATGATTTTAAAACCTAAAAATTATAAAGCGTTGCAACGCGAAACGATTGAATAATTTGGAGAGTTCTGTTTTTGTCGTTCAATTTTGTGAAACTACAAAGATTGCTTATATATGGTATAAAATACGTCACGAATGTGTACTCAGCGGAATAGCTCAGTAGGCTAGAGCGTTTTTACTTCAGGTCTCTGGCAGGACTCCAGGGGTCACTGGTTCGAAACCTGCTCCGGGCAATGTTCTTTTCCTTTTTTAATTTTTTTTCTTGATTTTTTACTGGAGCTTTTACGATCCAATGTTTACATTTATCAATATAAAGCATTTAATGAATAAGTTAAAAAATGCCAAAATCTGTGAAAAGGCCCCTTTAAATAGTATTGAAATAATATCGATCGAACGTACAGTACTATAAATTCCGAAACCCATAAAGAATACAAGTTCATTGAGTGCCTGCTAGATAACTTTTTACACCAACATGTGCTTAAGCACATCAGATTCTGTTAAAATCAGCCCTGTAATACTTCGGACGGACCTTATAATTAGCAAAAATGAAATTGACGTTGATAATATAACTTGATAACATAATATTTTGCCATCCTTAGGAGTTAGTGATCATGCTATTATTGTATTTGACTATGCCGCAGCATACCATACACCCAGAGCAATACTGACAAAGTTCAATATTCAAAATGTGATATGGCATCTTTTCTGTCTGAATAGGAGATTATAGGTTGGCAAACAAAGCGTGAAAACTTGGATATTGATGGTATGTGGAATTCTTTCACAGATCAGTATAAACAAGTGTTAATTCTCATGTTCCTAAATGTTAACCCGAACCAGAATTTAAACCTAAACCAGGTTGGATGACCCCTTTTGTATTGAAAGAAATAAAAAGGAAACAACATGCATGGGCTAAATACTTGAAAATTTAGAGAAACATATTTTCTATTGTATAAGAAGATACTAAACAGTGTAAACGACAGCGTTAAAAATAGTAAAAATTGACTTAAGAGAATTGCTCTAAAAGCAAAACGTGAACCTAAACATTTTTGGAGGTATGTTAAACAAACTATATCAAAATCATATATTGGAAACTTGAAGAAAGCTGATTGAACTTTTACTATTTCGGATTGTGACAAAGCAAATGAGTTAAATTACTGAGTTAAGACTTAGTTCGTTCATTGCTGTATTGATAAGGATACAGTGGTCCCCATCAAATATGCATGTCATCACAATTTTATTCAATCGTGTCAGGGCCCTCAATCTCAGGGCCCTCAATCTATCAAATCTGCCGCTGAATTTCGGTGGCAGTCCCCCACCTGAAAAGTATACTTTTTTCCCCTTTTGGGGGGAAAAATTCCCCCTAAAAAAAAAAAAAATTTTTTTTTTTTTTTTTTTTTTATAGAAAGATGTGTCTCATGATTATTATATCTCAATTCTATTTCAATTTAATATTTTCAAACATACTAAATTATGAAAAATGCAATGAATATAGTGCAAACATGTACAGATAAAATAATGAGATAGTAAGTAAAAAAAATCCCCCAAAAAGGGAAACGCCGCGAAAATTCCCCCTCCTAAGGGCTGCGGACCTCTTCCCCCAAAGTAGTGTGAGGGCCCTGCGTGTTCTTACAGAATGGATTAGAAATGAAATAGTATTGCAATAATATCGATCGAACATTAACGGTTTGTGTAATAATGGTATCATACTTCAACTCTTGTTATCCTGTACTGTCATGTCATTTTGTTTTTCAAACTGAAACTTTTTGCATGTTGTATTTCTAGGCAAGCATATTGATGACAATATGTGACAGTCAATCAGAAACAGAAGTGCCCAGTATTTCCCAGAAGTACCAATGTCTGGTATACCATGGCAACGCCCTCTTTCACTTGGGGGAGTACACTAAAGCAGAGGTAACCAGCATTTTTAACCAGGTTTTCCGAAGGAAAAAACTGGTTATTAGATTGGCGAATGCGGGCTGGCTGGCGGGCTGGCGGAACAAGCTTGTCCGGGCCATAACTATGTCGTTCATTGTCAGATTTTAAAATCATTTGGCACATTTGTTCACCATCGTTGGACGGTGTGTCGCGCGAAATAATTACGTCGATATCTCCAAGGTCAAGGTCACACTTTTGAGTTCAAAGGTCAAAAATGGCCATAAATGAGCTTGTCCTGGCCATAACTATGTCATTCATTGTGAGATTTAAAAATCATTTGGCACATTTGTTCACCATCATGGTACGGTGTGTCGCACGAAAGAATCACGTCAATATCTCCAATGTCAAGGTCGCCACGACTAAAAATATATTTATTTTTTTTTAAACAAACTTACAAAGGGGGTTAATTTTGTTTGTTCATTTCAAAAGTTCAGTTTGAGTTTTCTCCCTTTATCAGATTTTTTTTTCACAATGAAAACCTGGTTTTGTGACAATTTTGTCCCTTGTTAACCATTTTGGTAATGGGGAATGGTTCTTTACATAGCGCAAAATCATGTCGTTTAACTTTAATTCGGAAATTAGTGTTGTCCCTTTTTTCACAAAAAATGCTTCAAAATTTAGATTAAAAGTTTTTTCAATATGGTATGCACAGAGATTCAGTTATAAGGCTTGATGGGAGAAAGAAATATGAATCCAGTGGCCTGTTGGGCCATTGCTTTGATTTGCTGGTAGCCCATGAAGAAGTTTTCAGAGCCCATTGATTTATTGAACACTGAGATGATCTGAAATGATTTTGGGCTGTGTTTTTTTTTTTCAGAATTATGGCCTAGTTGCGATAATCCAACTTCCAGCTATTGACCCTCTGGGACGCTCTGAGCTGTTCCAGCGAATGTTTTCCTTCTTTATAAACTACCAGAAAACGGCACTTTGCCATTTGGAAACATACTACAAATTTCCCAATTCCCCCCCCCCATTTTTAAAAAATAAACTAGAAATGGCGTGGCAGAGGCCAACGCGTATCCCCACGCCGCATGTTTGACCCAGGGGCACCCCATGGTTGGTAATGGGTCCATGCATAGATGAGATTGACCGTATTGTCATAAGAGTTCAGTATCAATTAGAAGTGAATCGGTGTAGAAATAAAGAAATTATAGTTAAAAACAATGTTGGGTGGATGTGGCCTATTATGGGCGGGGCGCCCCAGGGTTGGTAAAGGGGCCATACATAGTTGAGATTGACCTTATTGTCTTAAGAGATGTTCAGTTTCAATTTGAAGTAAATCAGTGTAGAAATGAAGAAATTATAGTAAAAGGCAATTTTAGGTGGGTATGTGGGCATGGCCTATGTGGGCGGGGCGCCCCAGGGTTGGTTATGGGGCCATGCATAGCTGAGATTGACCGTATTGTCATAAGAGAGGTTCATTATCGATTTGAAGTGAATAGGTGTAGAAATGAAGAAATTATAGTAAAAGGCAATTTTGGGTGGGCGTGGCCTATGTGGGCGTGGCCTATGTGGGCAGGGTGCCCTAGGGTTGGTAATGGGGCCATGCTTAGCTGAGATTGACCATATTGTCATAATGTTCACAATTTAAGGGGTTTTCGCACAAATTTCTCACAATTTGGCTTGTACCAGTACTTTTCCCAATGGGCAAACAAATCGCTATGTATGTATGTACTCATTAAAGCTCAGAGCAGTGAAGAAGAACTTAATTATAGTCAATTGTCAGTTTTTAGCTCACCTGAGCGATAGCTCGGGGTGAGCTATTGTGATCACTCAGCGTCCAGCGTCCGTCCGTCTGTCTGTCTGTAAACAATTTGTAAACATCTTCTTCTACTAAACCATTGAGCCAATTTCAACAAAATTTCATGTGGAGCATTCCTAGGTCATGGGACAAAAGAATTGTTAAAAAAAATTTGATCACATAACCAAGATGGCCGCCATGACCATATATGGTAAAAACCTTAAAAAATCTTCTTGTCAGAAACCGCTCATCAGATTTTCAAAAAATTTCACAGGGATGACCTTTGAAGGCTCCCCTGAAAAAGTTGTTCAAAGAAATTTGATTCGTCAAAAAACATGGTCGCAGGAGCTCGTTGAACTTTGCATGTTTATTCGTTTTTGCCTATTTTGTGAAAACTTTCACAAATCTTCCACATTTTTTGTCCGATCCTTTCCAAATTTGCACAGTGTCTTTATATCAATGAGGACACGAACCCTACAAAAAATGAGCATTATTGGTCCATGAAGTACAGAATTACCTCCGCTTGAATTGAGAAAATGGTGTTTATGCAATAAAGTCCAAATTTTTCATCCAATTCTTTCCAAACTTGTAAGGATTTAGCATGGTTCAAACAAGGGAAACAACTACGGTTTATGCATGTTCTTTTTATTACAGATTTGCCTCCCTTTTATTCATTCAAAATCTCATTTTACAGCAGAGATTCCAAATCTGACCTGTAAATGAGCCCCATATTTACTGCCAGTGCTAGGTTACCTTTTCCCATTTGATCATTCTTAAGTATTGGTCTTGTAATGCTGCTACTGCTACTACTACTACTACTACTACTACTACTACTACTTCTACTACTACTACTACTACTACTACTACTTCTACTTCTACTACCAATACTACTACTACTACTACTACTACTACTACTACTACTACTACTACTACTACTACTACTACTACTACTTCTACTACTACTACTAGTACTACTACTACTAGTACTACTACCACCACCACCACCACCACGTCTACTATTACTACTTCTACTACTACTGCCACTACTACTACTACTTTTACCACTACCACTAATACTACTACTACTACTACCACTACTACTACTTTCACCACTACTACTAATACTACTACTACCACTACTACTACTACTACTACTACTACTACTTCTACTACTACTACTACTTCTACTACTACTACTACTACTTCTACTACTACTACTACTACTACTACTACAACTACTATTACTACTACTACTACTACACCACCACCACCACCACCACCATTCACAGTGACAAAAAACGTATTCACACAATGGCTGCTACTACAACTTAGAGCCCATATAGGGGGGCATGCATGTTTTACAAACAGCCCTTGTTTCTATGGGATTTTAACCACAACTGTTCATGTTTATCTCCGACACATATTTTTAGGTCACCTGTCATGAAGTGACACGGTGAGCTTATGTGATCGTGTGATGTCCGGCGTCCGTTGTGCGTGTGTCCGTGCGTCCGTCCGTCAACAATTTGTTTGTGTAGACAGTAGAGGTCACAGTTTGCATCCAATTTTGATGAAATTTTGTCAAAATGTTTATCTTGATGAAATCCGGTTTGGGATTGTATTTGGGTCATCTGGGGTCAAAAACAAGGTCACTAGGTCAAATAATAAAACAACCTTCTGTAGACAATAGAGGTCACAGTTTTCATCCAATCTTTATGAAATTTGGTCAGAATGTTTATCTTGATGAAATCTGGGTTGGGATTTTATTTGGGTCATCTGGGGTCAAAAACTAGGTCACTAGGTCAAATAATAGAAAAACCTTGTGTAGACATAAGAGATCACAGTTTTCATCCAACCTTTATGAAATTTGGTCAGAATTCTTGATGAAATCTGGGTGGGATTGTATTTGGGTCATCTGGGGTAAAAATCTAGGTCAAATAAATAGAAAAAACCTTGTGTTGACAATAGAGGTCACAGTTTTTATCCAATATTTATGAACTGTGGTCAGAATGTTTATCTTGATGAAATCTGGATTGGGATTGTATTTTGGTCATCTAGAGTGAGGAACTAGGTCACTAGGTCAAATCATAGAAAAACATTGTGTAGACAATAGAGGTCATAGTTTTCATCTGATCTTAATGAGTCAGGTGTGCGATTCAGGGCCATCATGGCCCTCTTGTTTCAACATAGAATATAAAATCACATGAAGCTTGTGTTTTCTACTCATCTTTTATAACTGAATCTTTCTAAAACATTCTGTTTTATGTTCTTTATTTATAGTTGAATAAAAAGAAATCAATATTGGCTTGTATAAGCTTGGTATCATTATACAGGGCTTTTTTTCAGCGTTTTGGGAAGATAGCTCATGGCTTTGAAATTGGGAATTTTATCGGCATTTTCAAGAAATTGGGACAATTAATAGGGATTGAAAACTAGGTACACGAATGAGTTCAGCAACTTTAATCACAAACACCACAAACACCATCATGACAACATAATAAGCTCACACAAAGTCTTCTTCTGAAGAGCTTCTGCTATCACCATGTTGAAAATCAGTGGGCACTTTGCTTTCGGAAATCAACAATAACAATGACGATGCAAAAGAGTCACTTGTTATTAAATTACTTTTATTTACAATAGAAGGAGTTTCAATGGGAAGACTTGTACTTCTTGACGATGTTTGTTTTTTTTAATGACGCTTGCTTAAAAAAATTGACAGTTTTCGTTTTGCCTCTATGTTTTTACTTAAGAATCTTTTTCATGTAATATTTTGAAATGCGCAACATCTTTGTTTTTCATTCAGCCGAATTACAAAACACTTGAATTTCATCTCAAATATAATAAGCTCCTAAACAACATGGAGAATCAAACAGGTACATCTACCTTATTACTTTCTTGTTTTTATTCGGATAACGCCATAAATATTCCATGAGTTATCTCCACACTCAGACCAACCAGCGGAAAACAGTTGATACTCGCTGAAACCGCTTCCAGCTGGCCCTATGATAGGCGTTTTCCGATTAAAAACAAGTAAGTTATAAGGTAGATGTACCTGTTTGAAGACTCAATTTCTCCATCGAATCGAGGCATCAGCGGCCATTTTTTCTCAAATCTGACCACGTGATTCCCCGCATTGATAATGCAGACGTAATCCAAATCAAAGTAAAGTCTAAAACCAGTACGAAACCGGATTGGACTACGCTTTGTTAAAAAGCAAACAGCCGATGTCATTAGCGTTTTTTTTTCCCCAATTGGGAATTTTTTAGCAAATTTTGGGAAAAAAGTATACTTTTGCCAATGGGGATATAGCCAAATTTCGGCTATAAAATCGGGCTAAAAAAAGCCCTGTTATAAATTGTCTGTTTTTTCACTATATAATTGTAAGTCCCAAATTTTTGTGTTTCGACACCTCTTTCACAGTTGAATCACCTTAATTTGTAAAGGATGTTAATGATAGGAATTTAGGCTGCGTCAAATTTTAGCAGAACTATGATTTGGCTGTTTTTACACTAAATACTACATTGTCCATACAATGTTGTTATCCCCAGGTTTTTCGGAGAAAAAGTGGGGATATTGTGGTGATGTGCGTCTGTCCATCTGTCCCTTCGTCCGTCCTGGCCACCTGCTCCTCCTACACTATTAGCACTAGAACCTTGAAACTTACATACATGGTAGCTATGAGCATATGTGCGACGGTGACAGTGATGGAATTTTGATCTGATCCCTGGGTCAAAAGTAATGGGGGTTGGGGCGGGCCGGGTCAGAGATTTTCCTGCGACCGCGATTCGAAAAAGGCTCATAACTACTAAGTCCCTTCAGATATTGCTTTCATATTTGGTATGCATGTGTATCTAGACACCACCTATTCATGCGCATAAAAATTTTTACCCCTGTGACCTTGACCTTGATCTTTGGGTCAGTTTTCAGGTTTCGAAATCTGTGACCGCGATTCGAAAAAGGCTCATAACTACTGTGTCCCTTCAGATATTGCTTTCATGTTTGATATTCATGTGTATCTGGACAAGACCTTTCCATGCGCAAAATTTGTTTACCCCTTTGACCTTGAACTCGGGCCAGTTTTCAGGGTTTGAAATCTGCGACCGCGATTCAAAAAAGGCTCAAAACTACTGTGTCCCTTCAGATATTGCTTTCATATTTGGTATGCATGTGTATCTGGACAGCGCCTCTCCATGCGCATACACTTTTTTAGCCCTAATAGCTTGACCTTGAACTTTGGGTCAGTTTTTAGGTTTTGAAATCTGCGACTGCGATTTGAAAAAGACTCATAACTACTGTGTCCCTTTAGATATTGCTTTCATATTTGGTATGCATGTGTATCTAGACAACACCTTTCCATGAGCATACAAAATTTTACCCCTCTGACCTTGACCTTGAACTTAGGGTCAGTTTTCAGGTTTCGAAATCTGCGACCGCGATTCGAAAAAGGCTCATCTCTACTGTGTCCCTCCAGATATTGCTTTCATATTTGGTATGCATGTAAATCTGGACAACACTCTATTAGCATAAAAAAATTTACCTCTGTGACCTTGACCTTGAACTTGGGGCCAGTTTTCAGGTTTTGAAATCTGCGACCGCGATTCGAAAAAGGCTCATAACTTCTGTGTCCTTTCAGAAATTGCTTTCATATTTGGAATGCATGTGAATCTGGACAACACCTTTCCATGCGCATAAAATGTTTGACCCCTGTGACCTTGACTTTGAACTCGAGGTCAGCGTTCAGGTTTCGAAATCTGCGATTGCGATTCGAAAAAGACTCATGCCTGCTGTGTCCCTTTAGATATTGCTTTCATATTTGGTACGAATGTGTATCTGGACAAGACCTTTCCATGGGCATCACATTTTTTACCACCGTGACCTTGACCTTGAAATTAGGGTCCGCGTTTAGATTTCGAAATCTATTATGTGGTTATCTACACAGGGTAATCAGAAGAAGTGCAAGCATTTTCATTGGACAAAGGAATTATTCAGCAATGAAGCTTGTGTATTGAAAACACATATAGTGTTACACAGTAGTGGCACAGAGATGTCTTAAGTAGTAAATTGTTTGTGTTAACTCATCTGTGAAATGGTTTAGCTCATCCATCTAATGTTTATACAAGGGATTAAAAAATATTGGCGCAAAGGGACACCTTTGAGATAGAATGCAGTCAAGCATAACAAGCATGAGAAACTCATGGAAGACTAAGAGCCTGATGAATCTATAAAAGGGCTGAAACTTTCAATTTGGTCAAGTACACTTTAAGACTCATTACTGAAAATCTGTCAAAATGTTCAAGTGGGAATAATGTGAGAAACAATTTAAAGCAAGATGAACTTTGAACAGGCACATCAAAGACAGGCATTTCCATTGTTGTCAGGGTTTATGTTGGCCCGATTTTATAGCCGAAATTCGGCTATGTTCCAATCCCAAAAAGTGTACTTTTTTCCCAAAATGTGGCAAAAAATTCCCAATTGCCAAAAAAAAAAAAAAAAAAAAATTTTTTTTTTTTTTTTTTTTTAGAAAGAAGTCATATGTGTATTTTATCTCAATTTTAATTCAATTACATCTAACAAAGTATTATATGATTTTTTTCTTTTAATTTGAATGATTATAAAGAGTTAAATCAAATTAAGTATTTCCCTAATCAGTTGACTTTTCGTGTGGAAAAAAAGGCTAATGAATATATTTTCCCAATTTCATGAAAATGCCGATAAAATTCCCAAATCCAAAGCCATGGGCTATCTTCCCAAAAAGTGGGAAAAAAAAACCTGGTTGTGTACAAAATTGCGATAGAAAATGTCTGAGACGCTACTATTAAGTCAACCATTTAATTGAAAACATAACTTTTCCAAAACAGAAGCAAGAAATTGGCTATAAGAGAGCATCTTCAGCCATCTCAAAAATCATTCCAATGAGGATGACATGTACATAATGCATTTCAAGCATTTAGCATTGTGTCGGCTCTCTAATTGAAGTAGTTTTCATCTGATCTTCACCAAATTTGGTCAGAAGTTGTGTCTAGATGATATGTAGGTCAAGTTCAAATATGGGTCATGGTAAAGTTATCAAGTTGTCCAAAACCTTCAAACGGGCGTATCTTGTGACAGTTTGGCACTCTTGTTTAGGTTATTTTTCATTTCTACACAGATTTATTTCAAATTGATACTGAACATCTCTAATGACAATATGGTCAATCTCAGCTATGCATGACCCCATTACCAACCCTGGGGCGTCCCTGGGTCAAACATGCGGCGTGGGGATAAGCGTCGGCCTCTGCCGCGCCATTTCTAGTTCCAAAATCGTGTGTGTTCAACATCTGTAACAGCTGAGAGGTTTTTATTAAAACTTTTGCAGGCTGTGACAGCTGAATGTGTGATGATTATTACGGAAGGAATTCGGATTTCAACCAGATTGTTGCATTTTGTCTTTAGTCACCTGTAGAATATATAGTGGATTTGTCTGTGTCCAATAGCCCATAAGCGAATTTATTTTATTGACTTGAATATCCATTTACCATTTTTTCCAGATAACGTGTTTGCTTTAAATTTCAGGAAACCTACAAGCGAGCTCTTTTGCTAAGAAAAGCTATCAATAATGTCAAGGGTAAAACACCAGTTCCGAGTATTGCAAGTAATGTACGTATTCCAAGTAATTGACCTACCCTAGTTACTCTAATTGTTCGGACACTTAAAAAACAATAATAAAAAATTTGTGTCCGAAAATTTAGGTATGAAAAATCATCATGTATTAAGTTTAATATCATGTGCTTGTTTAATACCATGCCATATAGTATAATTTACTTTTACATATATTTGCACTTAAAAATAATTTCTTAAGCTTTTTCTACAGATTTTACTCCAATGTCCTGTTTTGACCAATGGGTTGATCAAAAGCTCATCTTTTAACGGTTCAAAGATGAGCTTTTGATTTCTTTTTTTGTTTGTTGTTGTAGTCTAACACCTTCAATTGTTTGTATACCTAGTAAGAGGGGTGCATTACTTTCTGAAGCGTTATTATTTGTCTAAGCTATCTCTTTGGGATGAAACCATTTTTTATTACCCATAAACATGGTTATTTACCTACCGGTAATTACGCAAGTGATATGGTTCATTGCCCCAAGGCTATCACCTGCTAGGTTTTATAACCTTAATCCTGTCATAAAAACGCAAGTTGGAAGTGACACCTAATAAGTAAAAACAGGAAAGACATCTGGTAAAAAAGCGCAGTAAAAGGTACTGTCTGAAAATTTGGAGTGATAAATTATTGACGAAAAACTGAATATCCGAAACTTTTGAGTCACAATTTTTTTTTAATTTTGCCAAAAAAGGGGGTGTCCAAAAACTGGAGTAATTACGTTATTACAAATACAAACCTCATTTTTATGTCCCCCACTATAGTAGTGGGGGACATATTGTTTTTGCCCTGTCTGTTGGTCTGTTGGTTTGTCTGTTTGCGCCAACTTTAACATTTTGCAATAACTTTTGCTATATTGAAGATAGCAACTTCATTTTTGGCATGCATGTGTATCTCATGAAGCTGCACATTTTGAGTGGTGAAAGGTCAAGGTAAAGGTCATCCTTCAAGGTCAGAGGTCAAATATATGTGGCCAAAATCGCTCATTTCATGAATACTTTTGCAATATTGAAGATAGCAACTTGATATTTGGCATGCATGTGTATCTCATGGAGCTGCACATTTTGAGTGGTGAAAGGTCAAGGTCATCCTTCAAGGTCAGAGGTCAAATATATGTGGCCCAAATCGCTTATTTTATAAATACTTTTGCAATATTGAAGATATCAACTTGATATTTGGCATGCATGTGCATCTCATGGAGCTGCACATTTTAAGTGGTGAAAGGTCAAGGTCAAGGTCATCCTTCAAGGTCAGGGGTCAAATATATGTGGCCCAAGACGCTTATTTTATGAATACTTTTGCAATATTGAAGATAGCAACTTGATATTTGGCATGCATGTGTATCTCATGGAGCTGCACATTTTGAGTGGTGAAAGGTCACGGTCAAGGTCATCCTTCACAATGTCAAGGTCATCCTACAAGGTCAAACATCATATAGGGGGACATTGTGTTTCACAAACACATCTTGTTGTTTATGCATGTAATAAAATGTTTGGAATTTTTGGTTAACATTAACAGTATACGTGGTTAAAAATTTGTTATGAATATATGTTAGATGGAAAATATGTAGTTTATAATATTAAATTAAAACACAACATAAATAGACCATTTGCAAACGTTTAAATTGTGTAAAGCGGTTAATAGTTATTCTCTGTAAAAGCTACAAAGCTTTCTGCTTGTATAATTTCAGGAACTGACATCAGATGTGGAAGTGAAGTTTAAGATTTATCTTTGTCTGATGCAATCAAAGCAGTACAAAGAAGCCATGTCAGTGGTGTGTAAAATGAATATATAAATTGGAATTGTTGAAATGTTTGTTTAAAACAAAGCCGCTGTGCTTTTCACCGGCCATTTAGTGGTCCCTCACCGGGGCGCTTGAATTTCGAAATCAGAGTTCGCGGGGCGCCTGAAATTTTCTGATCAGTGTATTTTGGTCGTTATTGCAACTAGCCATTCTTAAGATATCGACTTTGCCGAAAATTTTGAAAGTCAATTTACGATCCTCGGTCAACTACATCTAACGCTTTACCCAACTAAAGCCCGCTTAAGGGCGGTGTGTCGCTGTATTGGAAAATCAATATTGGCCAATGAGAGCGTACACTTTGTATAAGGGACAGCACTCGTAGGCAGGCACTACCTGCAGTTAAATCACGCAGACGACTCGTGATGAACATGTAATTGCCACAGAAATCTTGGCTTAGAAGACTGATGATGGCTATGATCCTTGTGGAAATTGTGCATTTCATTAATATTACTCTCAAAACATTTACTTGACTCGTACAGCGTTTAAACAAATTATTGTTGAATTCATTTTGCAACTGTTCATGTTTTCTTGAAGTCTAGAATGAGCATAATTAAATTTGTAATCCGAAACCCACTTACCAATGCAAATGTTAACTCTACGTTAACAGATTCTTGCTTCAAATAAATAGTGATAATTTATTTTGTGTTGACCCTTTGTCTCAATAAAAAGGGTGCGAAAATTATGCAGAATGTACAACATCGCGTCATGTGCATAGAAAGCGTGGGTGTATTGAGCGTTGAATTATCAAGCACACACCACGTCAAGCGATTTATGCATGTTCAGTGGCAATATTTCATCAAATCTATAAATTGTCACTTACCATATGCCGAAATTTATTTGATACTTGAGAAAAATGGCAATGTTTGTTGTAAAAGAAATTATTGAGCACTTTTATCGTCAAAATTTACCAGAAAGTGCTTTTAAAAATGGGATTATCGGGTAATGAATAGAAACTTGAAAAGTAGTAAGTATGCAGTAATAGAGTCGGGTTGATATGGATGTATTGGGGAATCGTTCGAGTCGGGATTTAACTTTCTTTGCGGGAAAGTTTTAAAACAATTATTAAAATATGTCTTTATAAATAACTTTATAGCTGGGGGGTTTTCTTGAAGAGTCATAGCGCACCAAATGACGTCTTTTTACGCTGTTTTTCTTAGAGTTATAAAGCACCACAGAACGTCAATTGAAACGTAAACTTTTAAATATCAACGTCGGGAGGGGACACCCCTCCCAAAGCCACCCCTATAAGCCCCGGGGCGTTTGAAAAATTCCTGTGGAAAGCACTGTGCCGTTAAATTAAATCTGTTAATTCTGAATGGATTATTTATAATGCTGTGCTTTCACCTGCTGTGCTTTCACCATCTTGATGTTTAGAATTTGAGCTTAATAAATACATGTAATTACCTGGTGGCAAAACCCTACAAATTGCTTTTAAATTTTGAAACAACTAATCATCCCAACCTAATGAGTAATTCATTGAAAAATGCTACAACTTCAAACTCTTTCAAACTTATCCACTGTAATATTTTGCTTATGGAAACCGGATATCAAACATGTATACTAGATTATTGTTTTAGAAGGATTTTCTTCTTTAGCTGGAAGGTATAAGCACCAGACAAAGAACTGCTAAGGTCAATCTAGCTCTTGCTGACCTCTACGTGAGATCTGGAATGGACAGGTCAGCAATCACCAGCTATAAAGAAGTGCTGAGGTGAGGCCTATTTCAACACAGTCTTAACTTTGCAGGACTCAGCCTAGGTTCAAATTTGTGGGAAAAGACACTTCTCACTCAACTGGCATTAGGGACAAGTGAGGCAACTTAAAGGAAAAGTGTTTTCTGTTTAGTGTTTAATCATCTGTTTATTTTTTAAATCCCCTCATTACACAGTTATACTCGGTAATTATGATCAATCATTGTGGGGGAAAACATTAACAACTATAAACAAACACACTTAAGTGTTAATGTTGTGTTATTATTGTACTAAACTGAATTGATATAGTAATGTACTTTTGGTTAATTTTTGGCTCAAAGGAAATCTCAAAAGGAGTAGAAGTCACTTCTCCTTCATGTAATTAGAGGGAGAAGTTAAGGATTAAGTCCCACGTCTCCCTCACTCCTGAGCCCTGGTTTTAATGGTTAAGCTCATATTGTTGTTGTTGTTTTATTTCCGTACAGATCATGAGGCTTTAGCTCACCTGAGCACAAAGTTTGTATGGTGAGCTTTTGTGATCCTATTTGCTCGTCCTTTTTATCCCATTTTCACCGCGACATTGACGGTATAACACGTTGTGGAATATACTTGCTTGTATTCAACACTGTGGAATATACCTGTCGCGTGCACGGACTACTTTTTAAATGACGTCATGCGATATGCGCTAAAATTAGGTCGATATTGTTTGGTTCATTGATCGAATTTTAAGGTCACCCATGAAAAGAAAATGTGCATATTTTGCAGAAAAAAATATATATGACATATTCACCAAAAGAAATGTTGAAATAAAATATAAAATTACACGATTTTTGTTTTGTTATTTTTTTATTTATATTTACTTTACCACTGAATGATTTTTCATAAGAAACAAAGTCGACAAAACTTGAGCTTCAAAATTATACGACCTTCAACCTTTAAATCTAGTCATATGACATTATTTAGTGTAATGTGCATTGTTTATAACCAAAGCATATACTTTTGACATGTAACTTAAATATTAAGAATGTACAACAAGCCATACACATATCGCACAGTTCATGAATAATCTGCTATGTTTGCTTTCCTATTTAATTCACGTTAGGCATAGAGCTGTGTAAAGTATAAGATGGTAAAAATAGCACCACACTGGAATTGGGAACGTCCCATTTGTACACGGGTATTTTCTACTCATTCATCTGTTGTGTACTTGAATGTTTTCCATTCTTTGTGTATTTATATATTAGATTATTTTTTCGTACAATAAGGGCATTTACCATAGATAAATAAAACATTGTGCAAGTTTAAACATAATTATGTTTATATGCAGAAATCTGCAAATGCAACCGAGTTTACCAACGGCTATTATTAGATAAACTGCTCCGGTTCATTTGAACAGCAGTAATGTAGAGTACATGACGTAGCGTGTGACGAAGAAGAAAGTTTATCGCGTTCATATACTCATTTGAATAAAGTGATAGAATGGCATAAGGGTCTTTATTTAACTATGCTAAAATAATTGTTAAAGACCCTAGATGCAAAATCGTCAATAATTGAGTTAAATGGATTATTAGATGGATTTTAAAGGATAATTAAAGGTAAGATACTAGTTCTTACATGTTTTGATTATTTATTGTACTTTTGTCGTTCCCTGATCTCGGGGAAATGATTTTAACATGGGCGCCATTGATGCATCGGATCACACACGGCATACCCATAACATTATATAAAAAACACGTTCTGCGCGTCCTGAAATTCGGCGTCCGAAGTCGGAAAACGTATTGCCCTGTATATTTTGTCAAATAAAGTGTCAGTCGCTGCAATTGTCTGTTTACTCGTCAAAATTGTCAAGGTCTTCGATAGCTAAAGAAACTTCAGCGTACAGTTTATTTAGTATTGACAGACCTGTACAAAGTCGCGCCAGTCAAAAATCATAAAAAGCGACATTTAAAGTAATGGTAGCCGATGGTCGTCGATGGTGTACATGTATGTTGACATCGACAGCATTTTGTCAGGAGTAATGGCCGCCATATTGGATTTTGATCATTTTCTTTCGAAAATAAAATAAATTATAGTAAAGTAAAATCTTCTTTTCGCGGTCGTAATGTGTTAAAATTCGCATACTGCGTAAAATTGAATGTAGGCATATGGTGATAGTTTTACTTGTTTTACAGTTTGTGTGTGAATTTTTTAAAGACTATTTCGCGTACCAGAACAAATACATGTATATCACTACGCGTGGTTACATTTGTTAGATTTTAAGCGCTTTAATGACGGAATTAAAATTATTGCTAAGGTTATTAGATCTATTTATGTTAAACGTCACGTTGAAAAAATCAAATGGGATAAATAGAATACTAGGATTAGCGTTGAATACAGAGAAGTTTATGTTGCTCGGCTCGAACACCGAAAGCGCTCGCCAAGGCTCGCGCTTCCGGCGTTCTAAGCCTCGCAACATAAACTTCTCTGTATTCAACGCTAACCTAGTATTCTCTATGTATCTTCCTGCATCAACATGTATCTGATGAACACTCTAGAGGCAACATTTATTGATCAATCTTATTGAAATTTGGTTAGAACATTTGTCTCATCTGAAATGAATTTGCGTCAGACATGGTAAAAAAAGGGGTCATTTGGTCAATTGAAAAAAGACTATTGAAAACTCAACTGGCAATATTTTTTAAAAGCTGAGAACATATGTGCAAATGATATCTTTGCTGAGTTTAGTCTGTTGATGAATCGGCTGCTATGTGCTGGTGCAATTTTCCTTATTTGGCTATTGTGAAACCTTACCAACAATCTAGAATATGATTTTTAGCTCAGCTGTTTTCAGAGAAAACCCGAGGTATTGTCATAGCCTCCTCGTCGTCCGCCATCCGGGCATCGTGCTTAAACCTTTACATTGGCTCTTAAATTAAAGTGCTTCCACCTTCAACTTTGAAACTTCATATGTACATGCACCTTGATGAGTGCTACACGCCACACCAATTTTTGGGTCACTAGGTCAAAGGTCAAGGTCACTGTGACCTCTAATATAAAACTTTAACTTTGCCTATTAAATCACAGTGCTTCCACCTACAACTTTGAAACTTCATATATACATGCACCTTGATGAGTTCTGCATGCCACACCCATTTTTGGGTCACTAGGTCAAAGGTCAAGGTCACTGTGAACTCAAATATAAAACTTTAACTTTGCCTCTAACATCATAGTGCTTCCACCTACAACTTTGAAACCTCATATGTACATGCACCTTGATGACTTCTACACCCCACACCCATTTTTGGGTCACTAGTCAAAGGTCAAGGTCACTGTGACCTCTAATATAAAACTTTAACTTTGCCTCTTACATCATAGTGCTTCCGCCTACAACTTTGAAACTTCATATGTACATGCACCGTGATGAGTTTTGCATGCCACACCAATTTTTGGGTCACTAGGTCAAAGGTCAAGGTCACTGTGACCTCTAAGATAAAACTTTAACTTTGCTTCTAACATCACAGTGCTTCCACCTACAACTTTGAAAATTCATACGTACATGCACCTTGATGAGTTCTACATGCCACATTAATTTTTGGGTCACTAGGTCAAAGGTCAAGGTCATTGTGACCGCTAATATAAACCTTTAACTTTGCCTCTAACATCTTAGACTAGTGCTTCCTTCTATAACTTTGAAACTTTATATGTACATGCACATTGATGACTTCTACATGCCACATCCATTTTTGGGTCACTAGGTCATAGGTCAAGGTCACTGTGAACTCTAAAAAAAATAAATTCTGACCAGCTTTCACAGCCGAGCGTGGCACCCGTTATGTGGTGCTCTTCTTTGAGTTGTTATTCATTCCTTAGAGATATTTTTATGGCAGTTTAGCATTTCCAAATAATTGTAAACACAAACATTGCAAGCATATAAAATGATCATCTTTGTTCGCTTTTAGAGAATGTCCCCTTGCGCTTGAAGCCATAAATGGGCTGCTGTCACTTGGGCAGAAAGGGGCAGATGTTCATGCACTTGTCATTAGCTCTCTGCCACAAGGGATTTCAAAGGAATGGTAATCACATCTGCTTTTGTAACACTGCTGTATTCAATGTTGATCTTCCCGGTACTGGTAGATCTTCAATCTGGAGTCAAAATGTATTGATTCTGTGATTTACATATAAATAGGATGTACTTATAAAATGTACAATAGTTAAAGTTTAAGGTTGTTCATCATAACAAAGAAATAAATCTCCTGTGATATATTTTTGTGTATAAATACAATATAAGACGTGATAAATGTATAGTGTTTTTTTTATTAAAACAGTAAATGATACATTCCTTGTAATCGTTCCTTGGACAAGGGCCTTTAAATAACCTTGGCCTGAATATCAACTAAGTTTAGAGGTAAAACAATCCCAGTAGCAAATTTACTTATTAATAATAGCATTTTTGTTAAATATTGATGTGATGAACCATCTTGTTACAGTAAACTTGGCAGGAAAATATCAAAAGATTCAAAATCACTGGTGATATATCTTTACTTAATTTAATGATTTAGTATCATAAACATAATGTAAAATTCCATATACATTGTAATCCTTTGATGCAATTGGCAGGTTATCTCAGTGGATTCGAGGTCACTCTCTTGTGACTAGCAACGACTATGTGAATGCAGTAAAGACATTCAGGCTAGATACCAATGACTGTCTCAAAGACAACGAGTATATGATCACCAGCATTGCTCGTGCACTCTTCCTTGATGGGCATTACAAGCAATCCTTGGTGGCCTTTCAAAAGGTTTGTACACGGCTCTGCATTGAGAATGGTAAAAACCCATTTGTCATGTAGGGTCATGTCTCTTACCCTCTATTCAACCTAGTGCTTTATCTTATAGTTATAGATCACCAGGGCACACAGCCATATTAATGACTCAATCTGTGGATCTTGGTCAAAGTGTTTATGTTTAGAACACGTAGTCAAAAATAAGATAAAATCTTATAAAGAGCTTTTTATGCTGCTGAAGGAGGGCATATTGTGATCGGACCGTCCGTCTGTCTGTCTGTCTTTCCGTCACACTTTGCATTTAGGTTTCGCATTTAGGTTTCAAAAAATGCTCATAACTTCTATGTCGCTTCAGATAGCAATTTGATGTTTGGTATGCATGTGTATCTCATGGAGCTGCACATTTTGAGTGATGAAAGGTCAAGGTCATCCATCAAGGTCAAAGGTCAAATATATGGCTTTAAAGCGGCCCAGAAGGGGGCGTTGTGTTTCTGACAAACACATCTCTTGTTGTTTTCAAATTTAAGTTTGTTGCCACTGTAGAGGCATTGTTTATGACTCCATCTTGATTAAACTTGGTCAGAATGTTCATCTTGAAAATATGTAGGCTAAGTTTAAATCTGGGTCAAGTGTGTCCACAAACTAGCACTCATAGAGTATTACTAGGCTAAAGACAGGGTAAAACAAAAGGTCTTACATAGGAAAACATAACTAAACAAGCTGTATAATAAAACAATTTTTTTTTTTCATATGTTTACATTTTTCATGTGCTAACGATGCCTATGTCCCATGCATTTTGCCTCTGTTTTTAGGCCCATGCTATTGATCCTCTGCATCTAACACACATGGACATATACTCATACCTGCTCTATAAAGAAAAGAAAGGCCTAGAACTTCAGAGGTAAGTGACCTGTTAAGAAATAGTATCTAGGCGTGATAATACTGTTATTACCTATTTATGCCAAGTGGACTATTTATTTAAAAAATTAGGGATGTCTAGTATATTTCTTTTTATATTTAGAATATATCATACAGAAATTCCTTTAAGCATTCAGCGCAGACCCTGATGAGACGCTGCATCATGCTGCGTCTCATCAGTGTCTACGCTGTTTGCCAAGGCCTTTTTCTAGACGCTAGGCATAAATGGGTTACATTATCATGTTGTATTAATGATTTAATTGTTCTACTGGTATTCTGTGAATACAGCTTATGTTTGTTTAACTACAGCAAAATACAAACTTTTGTTGTTGCTTCTAGGTACATCTTACCAATCAAAATACAAAAATATGCCAGGAAGTCTCTGAAATGAATACTGTGTTATTTTTCATTGTAAATTTTATATAAAGTCTTACGCCTCTGGAGTTTATCGAATATGTATATCTTTTTTATACTAAGTGAAATGTAATCTACAATTTAATATGTATACCATTTGTATCCAGCTTTTTCAAACAAAAGATATATGTAAACATTTTTTTAGCTCATCTATTTTTTGAAAAAAAAGTTATGAGCTATTGTCATCACCTTGGCGTCAGCGTCCGGTTAAGTTTTGCGTTTAGGTACACTTTTCTCATAAAGTATCAATGCTATTGCATTCAAACTTGGTACACTTACTTACTGTCATGAGGGGACTGCGCATGCAAAGTGAGATAATTCTGGCTTGCATTTTGACAGAATTACCCTATGTGCCCTTTTTATACTTAGAAAATTGAAAATTTTGATTAAGTTTTGTGTTTAGGTCCACTTTCTTCCTAAAGTATCAAAGCCATTGCTTTCATACTTGCAACACTTACATTGTACTAATTATCGTAAGGGGACTGTGCAGGATAAGTTATGTTACTCTGACTGGCATTTTGACTGAATTATGGGCCCTTTATACTTAATAATTTGGTTAAGTTTTGTGTTTTGGTCCACTTTACCCCTAAAGTATCATAGATATTGCTTTCATACTTGGAACACTCGCAAACTATCATTAGGAGACAGTAAAGGACAAGTTGCATAACTCTGGTTGTCATATTTACGGAATTATGGCCCTTTTTTGACTTAGTAACTTTGAATATATGGTTACATTTTGTGTTTAGATCCACTTTACTTTTAAAGTATTAAGGCTATTGCTTTTAAACTTTAAATACTTTCATGCTATCATTAGGGTACTGGCAAGTTGAATTTTACCTTGAACATTGAATGACCTTGACATTCAAGGTCAAATTATTAAATTTTGCTAAAATTGCCATAACTTCTTTATTTATTTATGATTCGATTGATTCTTTTACAAAACAACTCTTACCTGACATACCACAATTGACTCCGTCCAAACCAATCCCCCACCCCCCACCCCTCCGAATCCCCCCCCCCCCCCCCCCCCCCCCCCCCCCCCGAATCCCCCCTCAATCCCCCCATTTTTTTTTTAATTAAGATCATCTAATAAATGACCACACCCTCAAACTATACCCCCCCCCCACCCCCACCCCAAAAAAATTTGTATGCCCCCGGTAGTGTGGCATATAGCAGTTGAACTGTTCGTCAGAATGTTAGTCAGTCTGTCAGTCCGAAAAAAACTTTAACATTGGCCATAACTTTTTCACTTTTTAAAATAGCAACTTGATATTTGGCATGCATGTGTATCTCATGGAGCTGCACATTTTCAGTGGTGAAAGGTCAAGGTCAATGTCATCCTTCAAGGTCAAATGTCAAATTTATGGTGTCTGTCCGTCCGAAAACTTTAACATTGGCCATAACTTTTTCAATATTGAAGATAGCAACTTGATATTTGGCATGCATGTGTATCTCATGGAGCTGAACATTTTGAGTGGTGGAAGTTCAAGGTCAAGGTCATCCTTCAAGGTAAAAAAAAATGAATCAAAGCAGCGTTCTCATGAAGCTGCGCATTTTAAGTGGTGGAAGTTCAAGGTCAAGGTCATCCTTAAAGGTCAAAGGTCAAAAAACAAATAAAAAATTTCAAAGCGGCATTATCATGATGCTGCACCATATGAGTGGTGGAAGTTCAAGGTCATTCTTCAAGATCAAGGTCATCCTTCAAGGTCAAAGGTAAAAAAAAATTCAAAGCGGCTTTATCACGAAGCTGCACATTTTGAGTGGTGTAGGTTCAAAGTCAAGGTCATTCTTCAAGGTCAAGGTCATCCTTCAAGGTCAAAGGTCAAACAAAATTTTAAAAAATCAAAGCGGCGTTATCATGAAGCTGCACATTTTGAGTGGTGGAAGTTTAAGGTCAAGGTCATCCTTCAAGGTAATTTTTTTTAACAATTTGAAAGCAGCGTTCTCATGAAGCTGCACATTTTTAGTGGTGGAAGTTCAAGGTCATACTTCAAGGTCAAGGTCATTCTTCAAGGTCAAAGGTCAAAAAACAAATAAAAAATTTCAAAGCGGCATTATCATGATGCTGGACATTATGAGTGGTGGAAGTTCAAGCTCAAGGTCATTCTTCAAGATCAAGATTATCCTTCAAGGTCAAAGGTCAAAAAAAAGTTCAAAGCGGCTTTATCATGAAGCTGCACATTTTTAGTGGTGTAGGTTCAAGGTCAAGGTCATCCTTCAAGGTCAAAGGTCAAACAAAATATAAAAAAATCAAAGCGGCGTAATCATGAAGCTGTACATTTTGAGTGGTGGAAGTTCAAGGTCAAGGTCATCCTTCAAGGTAAAATAAATAAATCAAAGCAGCGTTCTCATGAAGCTGCACATTTTGAGTGGTGGAAGGTCAAGGTCATCCTTCAAGGTCAAGGTCATCCTGCAAGGTCAAAGGTCAAAAAATAAATATTAAAAAATCAAAGCGACATTCTCATGAAGCTGCACATTTTGAGTGGTGGAAGGTCAAGGTCATTCTTCAAGGTCAAGGTCATCCTTTAAGGTCAAAGGTCAAAAACATAATAATTTCAAAGCGGCATTATCATGAAGCTGCACATTTTGAGTGGTGGAAGTTCAAGGTCAATGTCATCCTTCAAGGTCAAGGTCATTCTTCAAGGATTTTTTTTGCATTTTTGGAAGATAATGTAATAAATGACCACACACCCACACTATACACCCCCACCCCTCTCCACTCCATCCCTCCCTCCTTTGTGATTGAAATTGAGATAGGTCCCTACACCTTTAAAAAGAAAAATTGATGAGCGGTCTGAACCCGCAAGGCGGTGCTCTTGTTTACAAACTACTGTAACCTTTTTTATTGCAAAAAACATCATTGTCTTTCATTATTACTTATGCCATTTTAGCAAACAATATCACTACTTTTGGTTGCAGGGGACTTTAACCCTTTCCCATTCAGCAGCAAAGTGAAAATGGCTATGTGCAAACAGCATAAAACCAGAACAGCCTGCGAGTAACTCGCAGTCTGTTCAGGTTTTATGCTGGTTTCTGCTCATCATTATCTAAGGGTTGGAATAATGCCTTTTATGCTTGAATCTAGTTAACAAAGGTCTTTAATGAAATTTAACTTTCAAAGGACTACAAATGTGTCAGATTATGTATCTAATAGGCAAAGGGTAAAATGTATTCATTATTTTCCTCCATGACAGGTTGGCCAATCAACTGATGTCTGCCACAGTGAACGCCCCAGAGCCCTGGGTGGCTATGGGCTATCTGTCATTGTACACTAAGAAAAATGTCAGATCTGTCTACTATGCTCAGAAGGTAAGTTGCAATGTCTTAGTTACAGTGTCATATTTCAATACAATTACAGTAAAGCTCTTTGTACCATTTGCTTAATTATCAGTTACAAATGAGTGCATGATAGCTATTTCAAGTGCAAAATGGAAAACAATGAATATGGTATAAGTGTTTGTAGAAAAATGAATTAAGTAAGCTAATCCTGTTAATGTGTGACAGATTCTAAAGTTGTATAGCTCTTAAATAAGTCCTATTTTATGAAATTAATTTAAAGTGTTATAGTTTCACCCTTGGCAGCAGGCGGCGGGCGGCGGCGGCCACAGCAGTATCAGCTCTCTAATTCAAATAGTTTACATCAGATCTTAACCAAACTTGGTCAGAAGTTGTACTAGACAATATCTAGGTCACATTCGAATATGGGTCATGCCGGGTCAAAACCTAGGTCACGGGGTCACTTAGTGCATTTCAAGGATTTAGCTTGGTGTCCGCTCTCTAATTGAAGTAGTCTTCATCCCATCTTCCCCAAATTTGGTCAGAAGTTTCGTCTAATTGATATCTAGGTCAAGTTCAAATATTGGTTATGCCAGGTCAAAAACTAGGTCACGAGGTCACTAAGTGCATTTCAAGCATTTTACATGGTGTCTGCCCTCTAATTCAAGTAGTTTTCATCCCATCTTCACCAAACTTTTTCAGAAGTTGTATCTAGACAATATCTAGGTCAAGTTAAAATATTGGTCAAGCCGGTACAAAAACTAGGTCATAGGGTCACTTAGTGCATTTCAAGGATTCAGCATGATGTCCGCTCTCTAATTGAAGAAGTTTTCATCCGATCTTCACCAAGTTTGGTCAGAAGTTGTGTCTTAATGATATCTAGGTTTGTCAGCTCTCTAATTCAAGTAGTTTTCATCCGATCTTCACCAAACTTGGTCAGAAGTTGTATCTAGACAATATCTAGGTCAAGTTCTTATATGGGTCACGCCGAGTCAAAAACTAAATCACGGGTTCACTTAGTGCATTTCAAGGATTTAGCATGGTCTCTAAATTAAGTACTTTTCATCTGATCTTCTCCAAATTTGGTCAGAAGTTGTATCGAGACAATATCTAGGAAAATTCGAATAAGGGTCATGCCAGGTCAAAAACTAGGTCACAAGGTCACTTAGTGCATTTAAAGCATTTAGCATTGTGTCTGCTCCCTAATGGAAGAAGTTTTCATCTGATCTTCACCAAATTTGGTAAGAAGTTGTGTCTAGATGATATCTAGGTCAAGTTCAAATATGTGCTGCTTAATTTTCAAAAATATATCATTTTGCAACTCAAAAGGTAAAATAATCAAGTTGTCCAAAACTTTCAAACGGGCGTATCTTGTGACAGTTTGGCACTCTTGTTCAGACTTTTATGTATAACGTTTATCAGCCCCTTTAGCAGACTATCATGTGTAACATTAATCACCCCCTTTAGCAGACTATCATGTGTAACATTAATCACCCCCTTTAGCAGACTATCATGTGTAACATTAATCACCCCCTTTAGCAGACTATCATGTGTAACATTAATTAACCCCTTTAGCAGACTTTAATGTATAACATTAATCACCCCCTTTAGCAGACTAATATGTGTAACATTAATTACCCCCTTTAGCAGACTATCATGTCTAAAATTAATTACCCCCTTTAGCAGACTTTAATGTATAACATTAATCACCCCCTTTTGCAGACTTTAATGTATAACATTAATCATTCCTTTTTGCAGACTGGCATGAATAACATTAATCACCCGAATTAAATTCACCACCTTTTGCAGACTTTAAGTTCAACATTAATCACTTCCTTGAGCAGATGTATTACATTAATCACTCCTAGTCTATATAAACGTCCTCTTAGAGCCTTTGATAATTTTTGCTATGGTGGCTCTGGGAGTCCATATGCACCCCTTCTTAAACACAATAGCAAATTTACGCACACATTTCGTGCGCATCACTAAACAGACGTCTTTCATAACCAATTAAGGAAAGCATTGAATAAACTTCATGAACACGTTAAGTTTACCTGAATGGCAGCCTACGGATGTTATCCTTTGCATGCACCCTAAAAAACACGACGATATTTCAACACACTATTCTTGCTGTCATTTTCATTTTTAAATTTCGAACAGTGTAAATAGTCGAAAACTCAAAACATCGTTATCAACTTAGGAGGTACACCAGATTTCATGATATGGAAAATATTGGTGTAATGCAACCTAACAGATGGCGACACTTTTTGTCGGCAACATTACAACAGTTCCCAATATGGTGGATAGAGAATGCTAGAATAACAAGGTGTATAAAAAGCAATTATTTCTTGCTTAATGGTACCATTTGCACGAGTTTGTGATTCAACGTTGATAAGTTTTTGCAGTATCAGTGTTCTTTAGCCTTTTCAGTGGTGATGAAAACTTGCACCTTTGGACAATAGGCGGCGCATTACAACTCTCAGTGGTTATGAAGCTGAGAGTTGAATTATTGCAACTATAATCCCACCCTTTTGCAGACTGGAATGTATAACATTAATCACTCCCTTTTACCGACTGGAATGTATAACATTAATCACTCCCTTTTACCGACTGGAATGTATAACATTAGTCACTTCCTTTTACCGACTGGAATGTATAACATTAGTCACTCCCTTTTACCGATTGGAATGTATAACATTAATCCCTCCCTAAGCAGACTATCATGTATAACATTAATCACTCCCTTTTACCGACTGGAATGTATAACATTAGTCACTCCCTTTTACCGACTGGAATGTATAACATTAATCACTCCCTTTTACCGACACGAATGTATAACATTAATCACTCCCTTTTACCGACTGGAATGTATAACATTAGTCACTCCCTTTTACCGACTGGAATGTATAACATTAATCACTCCCTTTTACCGACTGGAATGTATAACATTAATCACTCCCTTTTACCGACTGGAATGTATAACATTAATCACTCCCTTTTACCGACTGGAATGTATAACATTAGTCACTCCCTTTTACCGACTGGAATGTATAACATTAATCACTCCCTTTTACCGACTGGAATGTATAACATTAATCACTCCTTATTGCACACTTTTATGTATAACAACAATAACCCCTTTTTCAGGCTATGACTATTGATTCCCTGAATATTGAAGCCTTACTCATGAAGGCAACAGCTTTCCTGGAGCTGAAACAGATCAATGAGGCCACTAATCACTTCCATGCAGCCATAAAGAGAGCTCCTCTCAGATTTGAGGCTTATGTTGGTGAGTAACTGCTGTAGTAAATTTCTTTAGCTTTTTGGCTGTTCACATATATAATGACTGTTATAAGCAGTTACATAGTAACTTGCGTCAAACATTGTTTGTGGAGATACACATGTAAGTTTATAAGTATTTGACATCACAGCACAAAAGGTATCATAAAAAACAACAGAAATAATTAAAAAAAACACTTTCTTTAGTCTCCAAGTAAAGAGACCGATGAAGTGAAACACTTTGTCATGAGGTTTTCTGCTTGAACTTGCTAGAATCTCTTCATTTGGGAAGATTACTAGGTAAATTTGTGATATTATTGCCCATTCAATACCAAATTTATCTTTGCCATTTATTTATGTCACCCACCACTATAATGGGGGACATATTGTTTTTGCCCTGTCTTTTGGTATGTCTGTTGGTCTGTTTGCGCCAACTTTACTATTTTGCAATAACTTTTGCTATATTGAAGATAGCAACTTCATATTTGGAATGCATGTGTATTTCATGGAGCTGCACATTTTGAGTGGTAAAAGGTCAAGGTCATCCTTCAAGGTCATAGGTCAAAAAAACTAAATCAAAGAGGCGCAGAAGGGGACATAGTGTTTCTGACAAACACATTTCTTGTTTAAAATGTATTCAGTGTATAATTTGAACTAGCATCTGAAAATATTATTGTGTTCCTTATGTACATGTAATCATGCCCTTATGATAATGTCCTAAATAAGTAAGAGTTGTGATTGAGTGGTTATAAGAGTCGTGTTCTAAGAAAACTGGGCATAATGCATGTGCATAAAGTGTCATCCCAGATAAGACTGTGCAGTCTGCACAGGCTATTCAGGCACGACACTTTCCGCTTTTATGGTATTTTTAGTTTCAAGGAAGTCCCTCCTTACCGAAAATCAAGTTTAGGCGGAAAGTGTCGTCCCTGATTAGCCTGTGCAGACTGCACAGGCTAATCTGGGACGACACTTTACCGTGTACACACATGCATTATGCCCAGTTAGAACAGGACTGATTAGTATCCACCACCATTGTGCAGGTCTGACGGAGTGTTATACCGGGAGAGTGAGGGAGGCAATAGCCTTGGCAGGCAGAGCTCTGAAGACTATGGGTCCAAACTCTAGAACACTTTGGGTGCGTGTTGATTGTGTGTTGCACTATTAAATATTTTCAAGCAAAAAATGCAGTTGCTTTTTCACCCATAAACTGAATAATTTTATTCTGCAAAATGTTTTTTTTTAAGTATTTCAAAGTGCTAAAGACATATTAAGATTTTAAAAAAGCACAGTAAAATTTGATCTCCTTTAAAATAATTTTCCATTCTAAAATATATTGTATCATTTAAATTGTTCATACGTTAATTTACCTAAAACTCATTTTTAAGAGCATGTCACATAGATTGTTCTCACCTCAAGTAAAGTCTTGGTAAATTGAATCTAAATTGTGTTGTCTTTATTTCCAGCTGTATGGTGCAATGATAGCAAAAGATCCACTAGCTTTAGCAAAGGTAGGAGTGCATAATTAAAAATTGCATAGTCCAGGGGTTCTGAAATATTTTATGAGTCTACTTGTCCACGGACTAGTTGGACCCACAAATTCACTTGTCCGTACCAAAGAAGTACTTGTCCGTACTTTTAAGATAAATACTAATTAAGCAAATAATACAAACATACACTTTTGTTAAGTTCTATTTTTGATTATATACATAGTTATCTAGAAAATACAAGCAAGATGTGCAAACAATAAGAACACGTTTAAGTCACACATGCTACCATCTCGGATATTTAATAATCTCAACATGACTAACAAATTCACTTGAAATAAAATAATCTCCGCTAAATATAAGTATATAATTATCCGCTTATAAAGGAAACTCCTTACAAAGTTTACATTTACACACCCCGGTAACGTTTTCAATCCAAGAAAATTAAATTAGCCAAGACTCAACAAATTCTCGTTTCCGCTTGGCGTCGTATGCTTTATCATATTCATACTTGGCTTTTCTCTTCTTTTCCGAAGCCGAAATGATTTTATAATTGGTCTGATTAGCGTCATGGCTTGACGTTAAAGTGGTTTTATTTTAAAAAATCAAATGCAGGTCGGTAAAACATGTTTGCGGCCATTTGCAATTTACAAAAAATTGTTATCTAATGCGTGATTGGCTGTTGCTATACACGTGTGATGGTTTCTCTACTATAAATGTTACCTTATGCGTGATTGGCTTTTGTTATATACGCGTGGACTACATTAAATAATTATTATCGGAAAATAACCTACCTCCAGTTAAAAAAAGTGCTAGTCCGCAGATTAATCATAAGCTATTTATATAAACTTTCGTTTTTTATTTTCGGAAAATATTGAAGTTTCGTTCTCGAAACAAATTTACCACGGAAATTTTACTTGTCCCCGGACACGCCAGCTTTAAAAAACTGCTTGCCCGGAAGGGGAAATTGACGACTCGGACAACTCGGACAGCATATTTCAGAACCCCTGTAGTCAAAACAATTCCAATAACTAGATACCTATGTTGTGCATATCGCATGTTCTGTTGACTCGGGCTGATAGCTGACTCCGCATACATTAAAATGAAATGTCTTGTATTGGTTTTTGGATGTTTCTAACATAATTGTCCACAGTGTTTGAATACCTGACCATACACAAAATAAAATACTTTGAACTTCAATGTTAAAGATTATCTACCATTACAGAAACCACTTTGTCTGAAGGTTTACGCCAGCAGTGCATATGCCCATTCACATTTTAAAAACTTAAACTTGTTTGTTAAAAACCTTTTTTGCTTGCAATTTGATTGTTACCCAATACTCTTTATTTTCCCTGGCATTCGTGCTGCACAGTTTGTAACTATTTCAGGCCAAGCCCTATCTGGAGAAGGCCATGAAGTTAGATCCAACTCACTTGAACCCAGTGTATGTGATGGCAGATATTCTGAAGCAGGAAAAACAGTATGACAAGGGCGTGGAGCTGTGAGTCATAATATTTTACCACTAGATATTATTTCTTACATCACTTGTGTGAGTTCAGTAGTAACTGGTGGACCGCAACCTTTAGTTAATCTGTGTACTGACCATTGGTTTCAGTTATTTGCAATTAACTATGTGGTAGTTCTTTTTAACCTCATACATTTATAACATTTTCACTTTCCCCATCCCTATAATAAGATTTTGGTTATTGTCATGGTTTTAGTCTCGTTGAATACTCCGGGTGTTTCAGTTGCTAAATCTTTTACCTGCTATGATCTTAATTTAATTGGGAATTTATTGTTAGTTCATGCTTACACAAATTTGTTTAAACATTTTTGCATCAGAACTCCAAATTGGTAGTAACTTCTCCAATAAAATAAATGTCATTTTTAGCGCAACTATTATATATGAAATATATATAGTGGAGCTATCCTACTCACCACGGCGTTGGCGTGATCATGAGCGTGCAAATGTTAAAGTTTGCGTACCACCCCAAATATTTCCTATGTCCCATGACATATTGCTTTAATATTTTGCATACTTCTTTACCAACATGACCCCAACCTATAAACAACAGCAGACAACTGTATCAATCATTTTGTAAGACTTATGGCCCTTTTTTCACTTAGAATATGCATATTATTGAAAAATCTATGTTTAAGTTTGCGTACCACCTCAAATATTTTAAATGCCCCTTGACATATTGCTTTCATATTTTGCAATCTTCTTTACCAATATGACCCCAATCTACAAACAAAAGCAGGCAACTGTATCAAGCATTTTGTAAGAATAATGTCCCTTTTTACATTTAGAATATGCATATTATTGATAAATCTATGTTAAAGTTTGCGTACCACCTCAAATATTTTTAAAGTCCCTTGACATATTGCTTTCATATTTTGCAAACTTCTTTACCAACATGACCCCAATCAATAAACAAGAGCAGACAACTGTATCAAGCATTTTGTAAGAATTATGGCCCTTTTTTGTCTTAGTAACTGAATATTTTGTTAAATTTTGTGTTTAGATCCACTTGACTTCTAAAGTATCAAAGCTATTGCTTTCAAACTTCAAATATTTAGTTACTATCATGAGGGTACTGTACCTGGCAAGTTCAATTTGACATTGACCTTTGAATTACCTTGACTCTCAAGGTCAAAAGAATAAATTTTAGTTAAATTGCCATAACTTCTTTATTTATGATCACTTTATGAAAACAACACTTACCTGAATACCACAACGGATTCCACCCAATTAATACCCCACGCCCCAACCCAGAATCCCTGCCCCCCCCCCCCCCAAAAAAAAGTTTATGTTTTTCCTTTTTTTATTTTTTAAAAGATCGTCTAATAAATGACCACACCCCACAGTATACCCCCCTCTCAACCCCCCCTACCCAACCCAAACATTTTTTTTCTTCTTTGAAACATGGATAAAAAAATTAATACGCATTTACTTTATTTTTGAAGGACCGTCCAACCTTCCCACCCAAGCTATTGCTATCAAACTTGAAATAAAATCTTATTAGTTTGTTTTATGTCTTTACAAATGTTCAATAGATTGTGGAAAATATACCTGAACTATTACCTTGACCTTATTGAATAATTTGAACAATTTCCCCATGATGGCTTACGTTATACTGTCAAGCACTCAAAAAGTCGAGCGCGCTGTCCTTTGACAGTTCTTGTTTTATAACTTTTACGCAAACAGTCAACTAATTTGTCAGTATTTTGTTAGAAATATATCAATCTGATAATTTTCCAGGAATTGCAGTTACATCAAGTTATCATAGCAATTCAAATTAATGTTGGCGTCATAAATAAACGTTCAGCAAATAATATTTATGACATACATAATAATTGTTATTAGCTCACTTGAGCACATAGTGCTAATGGAGAGCTTCTAAACTACCTTTATATACGTCTTCCTTCACCACATGTGTGCCATAATAATTTTTTGTAACAAATCGTCTACCTAAACTCCATAATTTCACAACAATGATCCTTCGGTAACCCTTTGCAAATCTTTTAGGTCTGTTGCATTGATAGGTCACTGGAGCTATAAAATGACATCATATCGTCACTTTTGTTCTCAAACCTGGTAGCTACAAAATGCCGACTTTTCAGGAGAGAGAAAAAATGTCAATTTTTTTTATAACGATGTTTTAGAAAGTGAAATTCTGTAAAGTACCAAACAAATGAAGCTGCAAAATACGGTATAAGCCGTAGACGCGTAAGTCATACTGATAAGTCATACTGATATTCAGAAATGGTACCTACGATATTTCGTCACCACAGTTTTGTCATTTTTATGAGGTACGACAATTTGTCCTGATAGGAAATCTAGTAACTGCAAATATTAAAACGTTTTTGTCAAGTTTGTCCAAACAAAATGACATACTTATAGGTGAAATGACGTCGCTACAACTTTACGCCCGACAAAAAAGCCAACAATCAAGCTACAACATTTCGTCACGTGGCTTTTCAAGGATCTGATTGGCGTAGAGCTATGAGATATAGCACAAAACACGCGCCAGACTTCATATATAATCGGAAAAGACGAAAAATAAAATTGTAAATTTTGGAGCTACGAGGTTTGAGAACGACATGGACGATATGGTGGTCCTTTACCAAGTCTGTTCAAATCTTACCCCTGCTGTCCTCAACCTGTGGGTAACTTGTTTCCCTTATATAGAATGTTTGGCAATGGTCTTGTTACATAATGTGATTTACTAACTTTGTTCAATTCCTGTCCCTTGGGTCCCGTGACCCAGCCCTGGTTTATACATAAAGGATGACTACCAGGAGGCTAGGAGTTTGCCTTATATGGTAATGGTTTCGGAAACTTCACAAAAGCTGCTCAAAGCAGTTCAGCTCCTCAGGTGAGCCTCCCAGGTTCTTTTGGAAAGAGGACATGTATGTTGAGAAAAGAACATTATCATGTTCTTACTTTTATGCCCCCGGTAGGGTCCGTCAGTCTGGCCAAAAACTTTAACATTGGACATAACTTTTGCAATATTGAAGATAGCAACTTGATATTTCGCATGCATGTGTATCTCATGGAGCTGCACATTTTGAGTGGTGAAAGGTCAAGGTCAAAAAATACAATCCAAGGGAAGTAATAAGCTTTAAAAGGGAGATAATTTCTAAACCTGCCAAATGATATATTGAAATTTTATTTCAAAGCGGCACAATAGGGGGCATTGTGTTTCTGATAAAAAAAATGTGGTTGCACTATGCTACATAAAATCTCATTGTGCAGAAATGATGGTTTGTCACATGAGACTAGAACATGTGCATTTTAGGAGCAATTTCTTATACATAATTAAGCAAACTTGTTTTTAAACCATTACATTCTGCACTGCTAACAAAGATTTACTCAATGAAATGGACAAATTGAAACATTATAACAATAAAGTGTACATGTGCAATATTTTTTTCATGTTCAATACTCCACAAATCAAGTTACCGGGTAAGGCGGAAAGTGTCAGTGAAGTGAAAGTGGGGACTGCACAGGCTAATCTGGCACGACACTTAACGCACGTGCATCAAACCCCTACTATAATAGTGCGGCTGATATGTATACGTACGCTTCTCACTAATAATTTTTCAGATTGCGTGGCTACCTGGTGAATCAGAGCACCAGCAAGCTGCACCTGTTGCTAGGCGACTTTCTGACAGTTGCTGGGGACCAGCAGGAGGCCCTAGATCAGTACAACAAAGCACTTGGGTACTGTTTAGTGTTGGCTGGGACTTAACCCTTTGCATGCTGGGAAATTTGTCGTCTGAAAAAATATCATCTGCTGAATTTCTAAAATTAGCATTTTCTTCAATTTTTTTCAAAGAATACTATCAGAATAGCAAACAGTTTGGATCCTGATGAGACGCCACATTTTGTGGCGTCTCATCTGGATCCAAACTGTTTGCAAAGGCCTTCAAAATTCGGTTCCAACACTGAAAGAGTTAAATGCCCCATGATAGAGTGACATAGTACTGGTAGATTAGGGACAACACCATTTGCTTTAATGGATTTTTTTTGTAAGAAAGTCCCATGTAAACAAAATTTCAGTCTAGGTGGAAAGTGCTGTTCCTGTGCGACCTGCGCAGGCTAATCAGGGATGACTCTTTAAGCACATGCATTCAGCCCCGTTGGTCTATTTGTTGTGCACTGGCTCTGTCCACCAGGATTGGTTTCCTCTCTCTGACCAGTTATTGCTTGCATGCAGGTTAATAAGTTACTTCAAATAAGTGGTCGTGTCTAAGTTGTCACATGGTTATATAGACTGAACTGAGGTTTCATATTTGATATGGCTGAGACCCTCTTAAGTCATAATTTTGTCTTGATGTAAAATGTGTTCGCTTGCAAAAAGCAAGTTTATGCGCATGCTATATTATTTAAGATGTTGGTTAATTTTAATATTGATATAATGACACATTGTATTGTATGTAATACATCACAATTGTTTATTAAGAATACATAATATTATGGAAACTTAACCTGTATTCATGTTTTTTTAGCTCACCTTAGCCTAATGTGCTGATGGTGAGCTTTTGTGATCGCATTTGTCCGACGTGTGTAGTCCGTCATGCGGCATTAACATTTGCCTTGATAACACTCTAGAGGCCACATTTATTGTCTGATCTTCATGAAATTCGGTCAGAAGATTTGTCTCAATGATATCTTAGACGAGTTAAAAAATTGTCGCGACTGCTTGTAAAACATGGCAGCCAGGGGGCGGGGCATTTTTCCTAATATGGCTATATATGCTTATTGTAAAACCTTAACATTTATTGTATAATCTTCATGAAACATTGTCAGAAGATTCATCCACATGATAATATTGGACAAGTTCGAAAATGGTTCTGGTTGGTTGAAAAATATGGCCACCAGGGGGCGGGGAGGTTTTCCTTATATGGCTATTGTAAAACCTTGTTAACACTCTAGAAGCCACATTTATTGTCCAATCATCATGAAACTTGTTCAGAAGATTTGTCCCAATGATATCTTGGACAAGTTAGAAAATGGTTCCAGTTGCTTGAAAAACATGGCCACCAGGGGGCGGGGCATTTTTAGTTATATGGCTATAAAAATCTCTAGCAAAACCTTGTAAACACTCTAGGGGCCACATTTATTTCCAATCTTCATGAAACTTGGTCAGATGATTTATCCTTATAATATCTTAGACGAGTTTGAAAATGGTTCGGGTTGGTTGAAAAACATGGCCACCAGGGGGCGGGGCATTTTTCCTGATATGGCTATTTTAAAACTTTGTTAACACTCTAGAGGCCACATTTATTGTCTGATCATCATGAAACTTTGTCAGAAGATTTATTCCAATAATATCTTAGATAATTTGAAAAATGGTTCTGGTTGCTTGAAAAACATGGGCACCAAGGGTCGTGGCATTTTTCCTTACATGGCTATAGTAAAACCTTGTTAACACTCTAGAGGCCACATTTATTGTCTGATCTTCGTGCAACTTGGTCAGAAGATTTGCCCCAATGATATCTTGGACGAGTTAAAAAATAGATCCAGTTGTTTGAAAAAAAACATGGCCACCAGGGGGCAGTGCATTTTTCCGTATATGGCTATTGTAAAAACTTGTTAACACTCTTAAAAGTCACATTTATTGTCCAGTCTTCATGAAACTTATATTTGAATATTTTTTTAAATGATACATTGGATGTGTACAAAAATGGTTCCCGTCTGTTGAAAAACAGGGTGTTCACTATTCATGAAAGTTGGTTAGAACATTTGTTCTTATGACATCTTG
Organism: Dreissena polymorpha; assembly: GCF_020536995.1. Taxonomy (NCBI): domain Eukaryota; kingdom Metazoa; phylum Mollusca; class Bivalvia; order Myida; family Dreissenidae; genus Dreissena; species Dreissena polymorpha. Next base: position 104,421,930 of record NC_068356.1, on the reverse strand, counting down.
GGCTTAACTACATGACATTTGAAGTGTCACTTTGTTGGCATCCCCTGCGCTTGTCCAACACTAATTAAGCTATTTACTTGTAATTTCATTTTTTTTAGTGAGGTTAAGTGCAGTACACTTAAAGAATCATTCTGCACCTCATCCTAATTGACTTTTTGCGCTTTGTTTGTTTTGATAATTCATTTTCATAAGCATGATTCTTAAGCATGATAGCTATCTGCTAAAAAAAGTATAGAAGTCTAGTTCTTATACAATAATTTATTTGGCATGAATATTTGATGTACAATTAAGGTATGATGTAAATTCTGAGCTCAACTACTCTATACTTAATGTTAAGCCTGGAACCATATTATGCACAACAATTTCCTTCATAACTTTTTTTCAGTTTTGTGTTTATCCCATCATTTTCACATGTTACTCTCTTTATTTGATCAAATTGTGTGAATTATATCAATGCAGTCTTGAAAACAATTGGATAAGATTATTTTTCTTTGTAACTGAACTTTCAGGATTGATCCGACCAATGAGTTAGCCAGGCAAGGCATAGAGCGTGTGGAGAACGGGGAGTCAGGTGCAGACAACACTTTTGATGTTGAGATGGAACACAGTGTCTCAGAGGTAATATACATAGAAGTTGTGCTCTTACAAAACGAAGTTAAATGCATTTGTGTATAGTGTTGATCCAGATTAGCCAGGCTAGTGCACAAAAGCTCATCAGGGACGACACTTTCCGTTTTTATGATATTTTATCATTGAAAGAAAGTCTCTTCTTAGCAAAAATCCAGTCAGGGAAGACACGTTACACACGTGCATAAATATAATATCGATTTTGTGGCCCCCAGGGCAGCGTCAAATATGACCCCTGGTCAAAAGAGAACTACATGTAATACATGTCACAACATACCAAATTTGGTAGCCCTATGCCATACAGTTATGGACAAGAAGATTTTTAAAGTTTTACAAAATAGGCCTTATATAAGCATATGTTCAATTTTGTGACCCTCGGGGCAGGGTCAAATGTGACCCCAGGGGCATAATTTGAGCAAACTTGGTAGAGAACTACAAGATGTCACTACATACCAAATTTGGTAGCCCTAGGCCCAATGGATATGGACAAGAAGATTTTAAAAGTTTTCACAAAATAAGCACTTTATAAGCATATATTCAATTTTGTGACCCCCGGGGCAGTTTCAAATTTGACCCCAGGGGCATAATTTGAACAAACTAAGAAGAGAACTATTACATGTCACTACATACCAAATTTGGTAGCCCTATGCCATATGGTTATGGACAAGAAGATTTGTAAAGTTTTCACAAAATAGACCCTTTATAAGCATATGTTCATATTTGACCCCAGGGGCATAATTTGAGCAAATTTGGTAGAGGACTATTAGATGTCTCTATATACCAAATTTGATAGCACTAGGCCCAATGGTTATGGACCAGAAGATTTTTTAAAGTTTTCACCAAATAGGCTTTATATAAGCAAATTTTCAATTTTTTGACCCCCGGGGCAGGGTTAAATTTGACCCCAGGGGCATCATTTAAAAAAATTTGAAAGAGGTTCACCCCAGGAACATTGCTGAGAAATTTCATCAGAATTGGACCAGTAGGTTAGGAGAAGATGTTTATAGGAAAAGTTAACGCACGGACGGACGCACGCACTGCGGACACAGACCATGACATAAGCCACGCTGGCCTTTGGTCAGTGGGGCTAAAAACTTCTTTTCACAGATGAGGCTTATATGAAACCTGCATGAACTTGAGTGTGTTGTTCCAATAGGCTTTATTCACTCTTTGATTGAGTGCTATCGTATGAACCGTCCAGAAAGGCCAGTGGAATACTATTTGTCACATGGTATTATACTATTTCATTCAATTAAGTAGTGTAATAAAACCAACAATCACCACAGCAATGAATGATTCCATTTATTATAGTATATTGTTTTGCACATGTCGGTCCGTATGTCTTTCCATCCACCAGATGGTTTCCGGATGATAACTCAAGAACGCTTAGGCCTAGGATCATGAAACTTCATAGGTACATTGATCATAACTCGCAGATGACCCCTAAAGATTTTCAGGTCACTAGGTCACAGGTCACGGTGACCCGAAATAGTAAAATGGTTTCCGGATGATAACTCAAGAATGCTTATGCCTAGGATCATGAAACTTCATAGGTACATTGATCATGACTTGCAGATGACCTCTATTGATTTTCAGGTCACTAGGTCAAAGGTCAAGGTCACGGTGACCGGAAATAGTAAAATGGTTTCCGGATGATAACTCAAGAACGCTTATGCCTAGGATCATGACACTGATCATGACTCGCAGATGATCCCTATTGATTTTCAGGTCACTAGGTCAAAGGTCAAGGTCATTTGAATAAAAAGTTATGAGCTATTGTCATCAGCTTGGCGTCGGCATCCGGTTAAGTTTCGTGTTTAGGTCCACGTTTCTCATAAAGTATCAAAGCTATTGCATTATAATTTGGTACACTTACTTACTATCATGAGGGGACTGGGCAGGCAAAGTTAGATAACTCTGGCGTGCATTTTTATAGAATTATGTGCCCTTTTTAACCAGGTTTTCCGAAGGAAAAAACTGGTTATTAGATTGGCGAATGCGGGCGGGCTGGCTGGCTGGCTGGCGGAACAAGCTTGTCCGGGCCATAACTTTGTCGTTCATTGTGAGATTTTAAAATCATTTGGCACATTTGTTAACCATCATTAGACGGTGTGTCGCGCGAAAAAATTACATCAATATCTCCAAGGTCAAGGTCACACTTTGAGTTCAAAGGTAAAAAATAGCCATAAATGAGCTTGTCTGGGCTATAACTATGTCATTCATTATGAGATTTTAAAATCATTTGGCACATTTGTTCACCATCATGGGACGGTGTGATGCACGAAAGAATCACGTCAATATCTCCAATGTCAAGGTCGCCACGACTAAAAATAGATTTATTTTAAAACAAACTTACAAAGGGGGTTAATTTTGTTTGTTCATTTCAAAAGTTCAGTTTGAGTTGTCTCCCTTTATCAGATTTTTTTTCACAATGAAAACCTGGTTTTGTGACAATTTTGTCCCTTGTTATACTTAGAAAATTGAAAATTTGGTTAAGAAAAAAGTATACTTTTTGCGATTGGGAATATAGCTGAATTTCGGCTATAAAATCGGGCCAAAAAAAACCTGCCTAGGATCATGAAACTTCATAGGTACATTGATCATGACTGGCAGATGACCCCATTTGATTTTCAGGTCACTAGGTTAAAGGTCAAGGTCACAGTGACTCGAAACAGTAAAATGGTTTCCGGTCGATTACTCAAAAATACTTAGGCCAAGGATCATGAAACTTCATAGGTACATTTATCATGACTTGCAGATGACCCCTATTGATTTTCAGGTCACTAGGTCAAAGGTCAAGGTCAGTGACAAAAAACGTATTCACACAATGGCTGCCACTACAACTGACAGCCCATATGAGGGGTATGCATGTTTTACAAACAGCCCTTGTTACATAATGTCTTATGATTACAAACAACATTACCAATCACAAACACAACAAATGATGTATATATTTGTTACATATACATAACATCATACATGTATTAAACTAAGCGAATATATACTTGCCATAGGCATGTCATTATAATGTGCACCTTTATGACCTCATTTAAAATTGATGGGCGCAGATTTTATTTCATTTTTTTGGAAAGTCTGATCTCATCTTCTTTCTTTATTACCAAAATATTCCATTTTTTATTTTTGAGTGTTAGCTCACAAATAATTCAGACGCAATTTTGCAAATCAGTATGGGCTTAGCTACGCTAGGAACCGTAACCCGTGACTGCCTATGTGGATAACTGCAGTAAAATTAAGCAGATGACAAATGCTAAAAGCATCTGCTCTAACCACTGCATTTGCCTGTTCGCACTGGTACAGTACATAGTGTGTATTTAACAGCTTTGTAAGACAACGTTGGCCAATCTAGTGTTTATCATTGAAATCTGTACATATTGGCTGCTTTCAGGGAAAATGTGGCTTAATGCATGTCAAATAAGATTAGCCTGTGCACACTGATTAGCTGTATCAATGATTTGAAAAAAAACACACATCTCGACCTGTGTTTTAAGACACACTCTTTATAAATTTGAATGTGTTGTGGTCATTTCAAACTTCTGATATAAAAAGCTATAACATCATTTTGAAAACTGAGTTGCGTCTAAGATTATTCAACAGCGAACAAATTCGGCTCCTTCAGTGCTTTGATTGAGTCACTTAATTTCTAGGCATTTAAACATGTGTACTTTATACTTAGTGTCAATAACTGGGCTGTTAGTTTTCCAGTATATTATTTTGTGGCATGTGATGGTTTTCGCATGTTTATGTGACCTTGAACATAGGCACACTTTGGAAACTCACATATTTGTACATGTTCTTTGTGTCAGGATCATGTTTCTGACAAACAGAATTTTTTGGGGTGGTGTGTTGTGATGTTGCTACTCTGTTTGTCGTTTGCTACTTTGCATTGATGACACACAAAGACAGAAAGCTTGTTAAATTGATTGCATAAGTTCAAGGGCACATAACTGTATTAAAGTGTAAAATACTTACTGGATGGGCCACCAATCATTGGTTGTGTACTTAGTTACGTTTATGTGCCCTTGAACTTTTAAGTCAATTTAACAAGCTTTTCGTCTTTGTGTGTAATCAATGTAAAGTAGCAAACCACAAACAGAGTAACAATTTATGCACCTACTGAAAATGAGCCATGGCAGTGGTATTGGCTATAAAATTCTTATAAAATTTCCCATTATTTTTATAATACCCTTTTAGTTACCATAACAAAACTTAAAATCTTATGTGTAATTTATAATTCACTATTTATACTTTGAAGTGCCAGTTGTGTTTAGGTACATTCAAGATATTAATATAATTGCTTATTTGAGTCGCTTTCTGAGAAAAGTGGACATAATGCACGTGCATAAAGTGTCGTCCCAGATTAGCCTGTGCAGTCCGCACAGGTGTATCAGGGACGACACTTTCCGCCTAAATTGGATTTTTGCTATGAAGAGACTTCATTTAAACAAAAGATGTCATAAAAGTGGAAAGTGTCGTCCCTGATTAGCCTTTAAGGACTGCACATGCATTAAGCCCAGTTTTCTCAGAACAAGACTCATATAATTGCTTTTTTTTCTCCTTGCAGGCGGATTTTGATGGAAGTGATGTAGAGAGCACCTGGTCAGATGAACTTGGCTGAAATTCTTTGAGCGGTGTATATATGGACAAAACTGTATTGAAGCACAGACAAAACTATGATTGCAGACTTGATGTGATGGATTGAGACAATCTCAGAACTTAGCAACAGCCTGTATTGCTGTGAAATCATGAATTATTTATAATATGAACACTGAAATCATTTCCCAAGATATCTTCAAAATGGTGCTCATCTCAGGCTTCAATTTGAGAGACTAAAAATTCATTTCTGAGCTCTGAATATTATTTCGTTTTAATGATTTCATGGTGTTCTAAGCACTTTCTTGGTATCAGAAATTCTTGGATAAGCATGATGTATTTATAATAACTGCGTATTTTGAAGAAAAAAGTTTATAAATAAAGAATAATTATTCACACCTTTACTTACTGTTTCAACACAAATTCAGTTGTACACTGCTATTTATAAGTTGTTGGAACATCTAATTTCCCATAATCATCACAAAAAGGGACCTACATTCCACATTAAACAAAATTTTGGAGAAATAATAAAACTGCCAATTCTTTTTAATTAATCTATTTGCAGCGATCAAGCTATCATACGGTGCGAATGTTTAATTTGCAAGTCTTTACACAAATAAGTATTGCCTCCCCCCCCCCGAGTAACATAGTGTAAATCTGATAAAGTAAAGAAATAGGCACCAACACATGCTCGCGTAATCCATGCTCAAGTGTTATAAATGCATGTAGTGGCATAACATCAATATTCTGTCTTATATTTTGAATATGTTGTATATACATACATACATACATATCCGGTTAGGGCCGCAGGCTGGCTCAGCCTCTAATAGCCCCCTCATGGTCAGGGACCCAGGTTCTATCCGGTATTACTGTGTAAAATTGGTCTTTCATAAATAGGTCCAATCGCTTTTTAAAAGTATTCAGTGACGGTGCAGTGACAATTTCATCTGTTAAAAGGTTCCACGGTGTGATTACCCTCGGAGAGAAGAAGTGTTTCCTTACATCTTTCTTAAAAGACTTTCTTAAGTTTAAGTGAGTGTCCTCTTGTTGTATTAGGATTTAGATAAAAAAACTTAGTGTACTCAATATCTTCTTTGCCATGCAACAGCTTATACACCTCAATCATGTCCCCACGAAAACGACAAAATGATGAATAGCAAATAAATATAAGTTATCAATTCTTGATTAAGATATATTATCCCGTGAAAAAAAAATTAGGCAGAGTATTGCCATGGTAAGAGTGGCATAACATCAATACCAGGTTTGTATCTACGTCTATTCTGTCCTATAGTTTGTATATGAACGGCAAATAAAGTTTGATGATGAATCAAACTTATCCATAAAACAAAGATTTCAACAAATGTTGAATATATATTTGAGAATAAAACATGACACGATTCTTATACTTTTAATTCTTGCATAGATAAACTAGATAAGATTCATTAAGATTCAGAATGCTTTCACAGAGACCACAATTGTAGTAAAATGTATAAATATTTACTTGCTACTTTTGTTGTTGATGTTTTACTTTAGAACTGGTCCTTCGTACTTGTAATACTTTCGAAATGTAGCCTCCATAAAATGATCTACTGCATTGTCAATGGGTGAAATAATAAACGGAATAGAGGACAATCCTATCAATGTGACAGTCCATTTTCTTACATGTGCTGGCATCCTTAATGTCTTTGTCAACACAAAGTTTGAGCATGCACAAATTCTGTTGATAGTGAAGCCAGGTATGATGACAGATGCCAGTCCTTGCCAAACCAAAGTGTCAAACACTTCCCAAAGAATTTTTGTTTGTCTTACGTCTTGTGATGGCCATGGTTTCTGAAACAGGAAAGTAACATTTTGTATTTTATAAATATTCATTTCAAAATTAAAATAAAGCAAAACTATGCAAGTTACCATAATCATAACATGATGGAAGTTAAGTGCTGATGAAGTTGCAAGCCAATCAATGATGAATGGAAAATTTATCGGTACTAATATTGTGTGATATATGTTTATTTTTACTTGTTTAAAAATAACAAATAATAATCTGCATAATTATGGGTGAATTTGCCAGCATACAATTGCATATTGATTACATGGTCTTTTAACATGAAAATTTCTAAGTTATAACAACTCACCTTTGCAGCTTGTCCCCCTCTGTGAATGGCATCAGCAATCACATAAGCTGTGGCCAAGCCATATGTTGCCCTCACATAATTAACATGGATCTGTGATCGAAATGATTCACCAATTTCATTGGCATAGCCTGGAATAAGTCAAACAAAACTTCAAAAAAATACGGCAGTCAAATTTTCCTTCTGTTAAGTTTGTTAACAGCTTGGAATTTAGAATTTCTCTTGAGTTTATTAAGGAGTACGTATGGACTAGCACAACACTATGAGGACAGATACTTGGTCCATATATGGGTTATAAAGAGTAGAGTTTTAATTATTGCAACTAGACTGATACTATGAGAGTAAGAGATATAATAGCTTTAGGAGTAATAATTATCCAATTATCCAACAGTGTATTAAAATAAAATACAGAACACTCAACCCACGGTGATAAGGTGATTACCACAACTATTCCGCTCACCGTCAAAATTTTATACTTCTGACAAGAGCACCGTATCCTTCTGACAAAAAGAAACATGGTGGACGAAGCAATATAAGGTAACCGGGTGACAAAATGTTTTATTATAAGACACTGCAAAATGATTGCCACTTGTGAAGCACTCCATCGAATTTCTGAACCAATATGTCATCTATTTTAAAGATTACCAGTCGTGAAATATTTAGAATAACTTGGAAATAGTGTTAACAAAAAGTCGTGTCGCGGTCGACACCATTCATACTTGTGAGAAAAATGTAATAATCAGATGATTGTCGATGTGTCAGACCTGTGTGACAGACTAAATCATTGTATATATATATAAAGAACATGCCATACTAACATGTTTGTTTCAATATCTGTTAAAGGCCTATTTTATTGTGAAAACATGCATCACTTACATAAATATCGATGCACCGCACAACACTGATTATAAACACTGTATTTATATTCCGTGTCACTGAGATTCGTGGCACCGCTAACTTCTGCGCATGGTTTTAAATGATAAGCTAGAACGAGCAATCGTGAGGTGAATTTATTTACGATAATCTTCCATTTATAAAAGTTACGTGTCCCAGAATTGATCTTGAAAATGATGGCATGCTTGCACCAAAAAAAAATTCACTGGGATCGATTGTCTTGCTTTCCAGTACGTGGAGGGCACATTTTTAAGTCTCGTGTTTTAATTTTTCTATATTGTTGTGGTAAAATACAATCATTATTGATAGTTATCTATTGATTTCAGTTTCATAATCAGTAAAAAGATGTCCATCTACTATTATGGAAAGGTATAAGCAAATGTTGGTGTAAAACTATCCGAAGGAAAAAATAAATTTAGTTATGTATAGCGTGTACAAAGTGATGTTGCATTGGTTAAATTTACTGAAATATGAATTTGGTGTTTGTGGCCAAAACCAAAGATATATACCAAAGATTCTCTTGACTACTTATATCAGAAACAAAGGGGTTACAATTATTAAAATGAACTTTTTTGAGACTGTCTATAGAAGCTTGTGAGTGCTTGTCTCCATATATAAGACATTACACCGCGGTCCGTTCTAACGAGATGTAAAGGGTTCGAATCATATATAGTTATTTCCGTCAAGTATAAAAAACAATTGAAAACCAAATATTTTCAAAGTACATTGTAATATTCAGCACCCGGAGGAAAAAGTCTCCTTGTCTTGTTTTGTGGTTTGTTCAAACATAAATTTGAACGTCTCTTCCTTCTGAAAGAAAAAATATCAGAATAAAGCGGTGCCAAAAAATCATAAAGATGCGGTGCTTTAACCGACATTGTAGAGCGGTGTTCATATTTCTATAATGTCAGTGTTGAGCGATGCATACTTGCTAACACGTGTAAATGTAAAAATCACAGTTATATTCAATAAAGCATGCCATAATGTGTTGTAAATTGATTCTTCTACCATAAAATACTGTTTAACAAAAAAATCTTTAATTTAAAATGTTTAAAATCTGCAAAAAAATACAATTGTACGCGTCATGAAAGTCACTTCTTTCACGACATGCTCACGATGTTTTCACTATTTTGAAGTAAATACAACTCAATTTTGATGCGGTAAACGGCGATTAGATGTAAAGTATATGTATATACTTCGTTCGGTGGAATATCTTTTTATTACCAACTTACCTTATTTTCTTGCTTTTTTATTTTATTTCTGGACTCGCCAAAAAGTTTGCGGCCATGTTTTGACAGGAGGATACGGTGCTCTTGTCAGAAGTATAAAATTTCGATGGTGAGCGGAAAAGTTGTTGTATTCGCCCTATCATCGTGGAACCTGTTGGTAGAAAAAGCTACCGGTAAGGCTATGAATAAAGTACTATGAAGTTTGAAATCATGAAACATCACTTGAACAAGTATATTGATTAGTTTACCTTTTAGTTATTGTTTCTATCATATCGTGTCTATATCCGAAATACACCTGTCGTCCGGAATAACGGGCAAAAAGTATTTTAAACCGTAAGTATAACTGCCATTAACAGTATCTTGAAAACCTTAGATAGTCTACACAAAGCATTAAAATCATACCTAAATATCGGATTGGTGGTTCTCTAAGCGGGTCCCCCTTCTTTTCGTCTGTGAAAGAAACCGGTTCAGCCATTCATTTATTTTTGATAATTAGTGACGATGTAAACTTTGCCTCGGACGAAAATTCCGGGGACACCAATTACCCATATCTACCTAAATATATTTTTTAATGGGTGGATTTGGGTAATACGTGAATCCCCAATGCAACAAGGGTAGATCTTGCACTCAAGATTTATTAATATTTATTATGTTCTAATTTATCGTAATTCATTGAACTGCCATGGAATTATAGAAAGCACAAGAACATTTATAAAAGACAATAGCTCTATGTGCATTGAAGAAATATTGCAGTAGTTACGGTACTAAAACATCTCTAAGCCCAGTATCAATATATGAAGTTTCATTTGAATACACTTGGAGTCTTTTCTAACGCAACACGTAATCAAATCAAAATAGCGATCCCTTATTTGAGAACGGATTTTGTTGAAATTTCGACCTAGACTAAAACAACACATATCTAATACTTCATGTTAATCTCAGACATTAAAAATAACAAGAGTTCCGCGGTCGGAGATGACCGCATTGAAGCCGGATTTTTGATTTAAATGACAGGAAAGTACCTTTCGTGTTTTTGTCAATGCAATACTTAAATTACTGAAATATTGTTCAAAGGTCAAAATGAAATGTAAGTACTTTTCAAGGCATGAGCAAAGTTTGAGATTCTAGGTCCAAGCATACCAAAGTTACAACAATTTTAACATTTTAACATTTAAGTTCACAGTGACCTTGACCTTCAAATGAATGACATTGAAATGAATGACCTTGAAATGACCAGTGGTCATCTAAGTGTGCTTGCAAACCTTTACGTCAAGTTTGAGATTCTAGGTCCAAGCATACCAAAGTTATAACAATTTTAACATTTTAACATTGAAGGTCACAGTGACCTTGACCTTCAAATGAATGACATTGAAATGACCAGTGGTCATCTTCTAGTACTGGCCAATCTTTATTTCAAGTTTGAAGACTCTAGGTACAAGCATACCAAAGTTATAACATGAAATAAGAACTTTAACATTTTTACATTCAAGGTCACAGTGACCTTGACCTTCAAATGAATGACCTTGAAATGTCCAGTGGTTACTTACTAGTTCTGGCCAACCTTCATGTCAAGTTTCAAGACTCTAGGTCCAAGCATACCAAAGTTATAACAACTTTAACATTTTTACATTCAAGGTCACAGTGACCTTGACCTTCAAATGAATGACCTTGAAATGTCCAGTGGTTACTTACTAGTTCTGGCCAACCTTCATGTCAAGTTTCAAGACTCTAGGTCCAAGCATACCAAAGTTATAACAACTTTAACATTTTTATATTGAAGGTCACAGTGACCTTCACCTTCAAATGAATGACCTTGAAATGACCAGTGGTCATCTGTTAATCCTGGCCAACCTTCATGTCAAGTTTGAAGACTCTAGGTCCAAGCATACCAAAGTTATACCATGAAATAAGAACTTTAACATTTTTACATTCAAGGTCACAGTGACCTTGACCTTCAAATGAATGACCTTGAAATGACCAGTGGTTACTAACTAGTTATGGCCAACCTTCATGTCAAGTTTCAAGACTCTAGGTCCAAGCATACCAAAGTTATAAGAACTTTAACATTTTTTATATTGAAGGTCACAGTGACCTTGACCTTCAAATGAATGACCTTGAAATGACCAGTGGTCATCTGTTAATCCTGGCCAACCTTCATGTCAAGTTTGAAGACTCTAGGTCCAAGCATACCAAAGTTATACCATGAAATAAGAACTTTAACATTTTCGAGCACGCCGCCACCCCGCCCGCCCGCCCGCCCGACAACATCAATCTATAAGCCGAGATTTTTTCGAAAAAAATCCGGCTAAAAACTTTAAGCGAAAAAAGTTTTTTTAAATCCTTAAACCAAATATCGTCAATTTATCTAAATGATGGTACTTCGACGATTCCGAAATTTTTTTTGCCTGGAAGAAACTGGCGACGTCATAGACTTTTCCTTAACAAATTTTCTGTGATAAAGCACACAGGCGGAAGCAGGGTACCTTGGAGAATATATGGGCCCAGGAGCCCAATATATTCAAATAAATATATAAAATCATGTAAAATTAGAGAAACATTGACAAAGAGCCATGAAAACAAGAGCTTGTCACAGTTGTGCAAAATCCCCGCCAAAATGCGTTTGCTTGTATGACAACTTTTGTTTAAGAGTGTAGAATAATATTTGTAAAAACAAATAAAGGGAGATAATTCATTATGCTCCGGACAAAAATTTACTTTGAAATTAAATAAAGGGATATAATTCAAACACTAAGGTAGATAGAGTTATGATTCTTAGTCACTGCACTTCTCCTACTTGCCATCTGTTTAAGTTTCAAGTTTCAAGTAAATTCCTTCAGTAGATTTAGAGTTATGCTCCGGACAAAAATTTACCTTAAAATTATATAAAAGGGGAGATAATTCAAAAACTAAGGTAGATACAGTTATGGTTCTTGGTCACTGCGCTTCTCCTAGTTGCCATATGTTTATATTTCAAGTTTCAAGTAAATCCCTTCAGTAGATTAAGAGTTATGCTCCGGACAAAAATGTACTTTAAAATTATATAAAAGGGGTGATAATTCAAAAACTAAGGTAGATAGAGTTATGGTTCTTGGTCACTTCACTTTTTCTACTTGCCATCTGTTTATATTTCAAGTTTCAAGTAAATCCCTTCAGTAGATTTAGAGTTATGCTCCGGACAAAAATTAACTTTAAAGTTATATAAAAGGGGAGATAATTCAAAAACTAAGGTAGATAGAGTTATGGTTATTAGTCACTGCACTTTTCCTACTTCCCATCTGTTTATTTTTCAAGTTTCAAGAAAATCCCTTCAGTAGATTTAGAGTTATGCTCCGGACAAAAATTTATTTTAAAATTATATAAAAGGGGAGATAATTAAAAAAAACTAAGGTAGATAGAGTTGTGGTTCTTGGTCACTGCACTTCTCCTAGTTGCCATCTGTTTATATTTCAATTTTCAAGTAAATCCCTTCAGTGGATTTAGAGTTATGCTCCGGACAAAAATTTACTTAAAAGTTATATAAAAGGGGAGATAATTCAAAAACTAAGGTAGATAGAGTTATGGTTCTTAGTCACTGCACTTTTCCTTCTTGCCATCTGTTTATAATTCAAGTTTCAAGTAAATCCCTATGGTAGATTTAGAGTTATGCTCCGGACAAAAATTTACTTTAAAATTATATAAAAGGGGAGATAATTCAAAATCTAAGGTAGATAGAGTTGTGGTTCTTGGTCACTGCACTTCTCCTAGTTGCCATCTGTTAAATTTTCAAGTTTCAAGTAAATCCCTTCAGTAGATTTAGAGTTATGCTCCGGACAAAAATTTACTTTAAAATAATTTAAAGGGGTAGATAATTCAAAAACTAAGGTAGATAGAGTTGTGGTTCTTGGTCACTGCACTTCTCCTAGTTGCCATCTGTTTATATTTGAAGTTTCAAGTAAATCCCTTAAGTATATTTAGAGTTATACTCCGGACAAAAATTGACTTTAAAGTTATAAAAAGGGGGAGATAATTCAAAAACTAAGGTAGATAGAATTATGGTTCTTGGTCACTGCATTTCTCCTAGTTGCCATCTGTTTATATTCTAAGTTTAAAGTAAATCCATTGAATAGATTTGGAGTTATGCTCCAGACAAAATTTACTTTAAAGTTATATAAAAGAGGAGATAATTCAAAAACTAAGGTAGATAGAGTTATGGTTCTTAGTCACTGCACTTTTCCTACTTGCCATCTGTTTATATTTCAAGTTTCAAGTAAATCCCTTCAGTAGATTTAGAGTTATGCTCCGGACAAAAATTTATTTTAAAATTATATAAAAGGGTTGATAATTCAAAAACTAAGGTTGATAGAGTTGTGGTTCTTCGTCACTGCACTTCTCCTAGTTGCCATCTGTTTATATTTCAAGTTTCAAGTAAATCCCTTTAGTATATTTAGAGTTAGGCTCCGGACAAATAATTACTTTAAAGTTATATAAAAGGGGAGATAATTCAAAAACTAAGGTAGATAGAGTTATGGTTCTTGGTCACTGCACTTCTCCTAGTTGCTATCTGTTTATATTCTAAGATTAAAGTAAATCCATTGAATAGCTTTGAAGTTATGCTCCGGACAAAATTTACTTTAAAGTTATATAAAAGGAGAGATAATTCAAAAACTAAGGTAGATAGAGTTATGGTTCTTAGTCACTGCACTTTTCCTACTTGCCATCTGTTTATATTTCAAGTTTCAAGTAAATCCCTTCAGTAGATTTTAAGTTATGCTCCGGACAAAAATTTACTTTAAAATTATATAAAAGGGTAGATAATTCAAAAACTAAGGTAGATAGATTTGTGGTTCTTGGTCACAGCACTTCTCCTCGTTGCCATCTGTTTATATTTCAAGTTTCAAGTAAATCCCTTCAGTAGATTAGGAGTTATGCTCCGGACAAAAATTTACTTTAAAGTTATATAAAAGGGTAGATAATTCAAAAACTAAGGTAGATAGAGTTATGTTTCTTAGTCACTGCACTTTTCCTACTTGCCATATGTTTATAATTCAAGTTTCAAGTAAATCCCTTTAGTAGATTTAGAGTTATGCTCCGGACAAAAATTTACTTTAAAATTATATTAAAGGGGAGATAATTCAAAAACTAAGGTAGATAGAGTTGTGGTTCTTGGTCACTGCACTTCTCTTAGTTGCCATCTGTTTATATTTCAAGTTTCAAGTAAATCCCTTCAGTAGATTTAGAGTTATGCTCAGGACAAAAAATTACTTTAAAATTATTTAAAAGGGTAGATAATTCAAAAACTAAGGTAGATAGAGTTGTGGTTCTTGGTCACTACACTTCTCCTAGTTGCCATCTGTTTATATTTGAAGTTTCAAGTAAATCCCTTTAGTACATTTAGAGTTATGCTCCGGACAAAAATTTACTTTAAAGTTATATAAAAGGGGAGATAATTCAAAAACTAAGGTAGATAGAGTTATGGTTCTTGGTCACTGCACTTCTCCTAGTTGCCATCTGTTTATATTCTAAGTTTAAAGTAAATCCATTGAATAGATTTGGAGTTATGCCCCTGACAAAATTTATTTTAAAGTTATATAAAAGGGGAGATACTTCAAAAACTAAGGTAGATGGAGTTATGGTTCTTAGTCACTGCATTTTTCCTACTTGCCATCTGTTTATATTTCAAATTTCAAGTAAATCCCTTTAGTAGATTTAGAGTTATGCTCCGGACAAAAATTTATTTTAAAATTATATAAAAGGGTAGATAATTCAAAAACTAAGGTAGATAGAGTTGTGATTCTTGGTCACTGCACTTCTCCTAGTTGCCATCTGTGTATATTTCAAGTTTCAAGTAAATCCCTTTAGTATATTTAGAGTTATGCTCCGGACAAAAATTCACTTTAAAGTTATATAAAAGGGGAGATAATTCAAAAACTAAGGTAGATAGAGTTATGGTTCTTAGTCACTGCACTTCTCCTAGTTGCCATCTGTTTATATTCTAATTTTAAAGTAAATCCATTGAATAGATTTGGAGTTATGCTCCGGACAAAATTTACTTTAAAGTTATATAAAAGGGGAGATAATTCAAAAACTAAGGTAGATAGAGTTATGGTTCTTAGTCACTGCATTTTTCCTACTTGCCATCTGTTTATATTTCAAGTTTCAAGTAAATCCCTTCAATAGATTTTAAGTTATGCTCCGGACAAAAATTTACTTTAAATTTATATAAAAGGGTAGATAATTCAAAAACTAAGGTAGATAGATTTGTGGTTCTTGGTCACTGCACTTCTCCTAGTTGCCATCTGTTTATATTTCAAGTTCTAAGTAAATCCCTTCAGTAGATTAAGAGTTATGCTCCGGACAAAAATTTACTTTAAAATTATATAAAAGGGTAGATAATTCAAAAACTAAGGTAGATAGAGTTATGGTTCTTAGTCACTGCACTTTTCCTACTTGCCATATGTTTATAATTCAAGTTTCAAGTAAATCCCTTTAGTAGATTTAGAGTTATGCCCCGGACAAAAATTTACTTTAAAATTATATTAAAGGGGAGATAATTCAAAAACTAAGGTAGATAGAGTTGTGGTTCTTGGTCACTGCACTTCTCCTAGTTGCCATCTGTTTATATTTCAAGTTTCAAGTAAATCCCTTCAGTAGATTTAGAGTTATGCTCCGGACAAAAATTTACTTTAAAATTATTTAAAAGGGTAGATAATTCAAAAACTAAGGTAGATAGAGTTGTGGTTCTTGATCACTGCACTTCTCCTAGTTGCCATCTGTTTATATTTCAAGTTTCAAGTAAATCCATTTAGTACATTTAGAGTTATGCTCCGGACAAAAATTTACTATTAAAGTTATATAAAAGGGGAGATAATTCAAAAACTAAGGTAGATAGAGTTATGGTTCTTGGTCACTGCACTTCTCCTAGTTGCCATCTGTTTATATTCTAAGTTTAAAGTAAATCCATTGAATAGATATGGAGTTATGCTCCTGACAAAATTTATTTTAAAGTTATATTAAAGGGGATATACTTCATAAACTAAGGTAGATCATATGGAGTTATGGTTCTTAGTCACTGCATTTTTCCTACTTGCCATCTGTTTATATTTCAAGTTTCAAGTAAATCTCTTCAGTAGATTTAGAGTTATGCTCCGGACATAAATTTATTTTAAAATTATATAAAAGGGTAGATAATTCAAAAACTAAGGTAGATAGAGTTGTGATTCTTGGTCACTGCACTTCTCCTAGTTGCCATCTGTTTATATTTCAAGTTTCAAGTAAATCCCTCTACTATATTTAGAGTTATGCTCCGGACAAAACTTTACTTTAAAGTTATATAAAAGGGGAGATAATTCAAAAACTAAGGTAGATACAGTTATGGTTCTTGGTCACTGCACTTCTCCTAGTTGCCATCTGTTTATATTCTAAGTTTAAAGTAAATCCATTGAATAGTTTTGGAGTTATGCTCCGGACAAAATTTACTTTAAAGTTATATAAAAGGGGAGATAATTCAAAAACTAAGGTAGATAGAGTTATGGTTCTTAGTCACTGCACTTTTCCTACTTGCCATCTGTTTATATTTCAAGTTTCAAGTAAATCCCTTCCGTAGATTTAGAGTTATGCTCCGGACAAAAATTTATTTTAAAATTATATAAAAGGGTAGATAATTCAAAAACTAAGGTATATAGAGTTGTGGTTCTTGGTCACTGCACTTCTCCTAGTTGCCATCTGTTTATATTTCAAGTTTCAAGTAAATCCCTTTAGTATATTTAGAGTTATGCTCCGGACAAAAAATTACTTTAAAATTATTTTAAAGGGTAGATAATTCAAAAACTAAGGTAGATAGAGTTGTGGTTCTTGGTCACTGCACTTCTCCTAGTTGCCATCTGTTTATATTTGAAGTTTCAAGTAAATCCCTTTAGTACATTTAGAGTTATGCTCCGGACAAAAATTTACTTTAAAGTTATATAAAAGGGGAGATAATTCAAAAACTAAGGTAGATAGAGTTATGGCTCTTGGTCACTGCACTTCTCCTAGTTGCCATCTGTTTATATTCTAAGTTTAAAGTAAATCCATTGAATAGATTTGGAGTTATGCCCCTGACAAAATTTATTTTAAAGTTATATAAAAGGGGAGATACTTCAAAAACTAAGGTAGATGGAGTTATGGTTCTTAGTCACTGCATTTTTCCTACTTGCCATCTGTTTATATTTCAAGTTTCAAGTAAATCCCTTCAGTAGATTTAGAGTTATGCTCCGGACAAAAATTTATTTTAAAATTATATAAAAGGGTAGATAATTCAAAAACTAAGGTAGATAGAGTTGTGATTCTTGGTCACTGCACTTCTCCTAGTTGCCATCTGTTTATATTTCAAGTTTCAAGTAAATCCCTTTAGTATATTTAGAGTTATGCTCCGGACAAAAATTCACTTCAAAGTTATATAAAAGGGGAGATAATTAAAAAACTAAGGTAGATATAGTTATGGTTCTTAGTCACTGCACTTCTCCTAGTTGCCATCTGTTTATATTCTAATTTTAAAGTAAATCCATTGAATAGATTTGGAGTTATGCTCCGGACAAAATTTACTTTAAAGTTATATAAAAGGGGAGATAATTCAAAAACTAAGGTAGATAGAGTTATGGTTCTTAGTCACTGCACTTTTCCTACTTGCCATCTGTTTATATTTCAAGTTTCAAGTAAATCCCTTCAGTAGATTTTAAGTTAAGCTCCGGACAAAAATTTACTTTAAATTTATATAAAAGGGTAGATAATTCAAAAACTAAGGTAGATAGATTTGTGGTTCTTGGTCACTGCACTTCTCCTAGTTGCCATCTGTTTATATTTCAAGTTTCAAGTAAATCCCTTTAGTAGATTAAGAGTTATGCTCCTGACAAAAATTTACTTTAAAATTATACAAGAGTTCCGCGGTCGGAGATGACCGCATTGAAGCCGGATTTTTGATTTAAATGACAGGAAAGTACCTTTCGTGTTTTTGTCAATGCAATACTTAAATTACTGAAATATTGTTCAAAGGTCAAAATGAAATGTAAGTACTTTTCAAGGCATGAGCAAAGTTTGAGATTCTAGGTCCAAGCATACCAAAGTTACAACAATTTTAACATTTTAACATTTAAGTTCACAGTGACCTTGACCTTCAAATGAATGACATTGAAATGAATGACCTTGAAATGACCAGTGGTCATCTAAGTGTGCTTGCAAACCTTTACGTCAAGTTTGAGATTCTAGGTCCAAGCATACCAAAGTTATAACAATTTTAACATTTTAACATTGAAGGTCACAGTGACCTTGACCTTCAAATGAATGACATTGAAATGACCAGTGGTCATCTTCTAGTACTGGCCAATCTTTATTTCAAGTTTGAAGACTCTAGGTACAAGCATACCAAAGTTATAACATGAAATAAGAACTTTAACATTTTTACATTCAAGGTCACAGTGACCTTGACCTTCAAATGAATGACCTTGAAATGTCCAGTGGTTACTTACTAGTTCTGGCCAACCTTCATGTCAAGTTTCAAGACTCTAGGTCCAAGCATACCAAAGTTATAACAACTTTAACATTTTTACATTCAAGGTCACAGTGACCTTGACCTTCAAATGAATGACCTTGAAATGTCCAGTGGTTACTTACTAGTTCTGGCCAACCTTCATGTCAAGTTTCAAGACTCTAGGTCCAAGCATACCAAAGTTATAACAACTTTAACATTTTTATATTGAAGGTCACAGTGACCTTCACCTTCAAATGAATGACCTTGAAATGACCAGTGGTCATCTGTTAATCCTGGCCAACCTTCATGTCAAGTTTGAAGACTCTAGGTCCAAGCATACCAAAGTTATACCATGAAATAAGAACTTTAACATTTTTACATTCAAGGTCACAGTGACCTTGACCTTCAAATGAATGACCTTGAAATGACCAGTGGTTACTAACTAGTTATGGCCAACCTTCATGTCAAGTTTCAAGACTCTAGGTCCAAGCATACCAAAGTTATAAGAACTTTAACATTTTTTATATTGAAGGTCACAGTGACCTTGACCTTCAAATGAATGACCTTGAAATGACCAGTGGTCATCTGTTAATCCTGGCCAACCTTCATGTCAAGTTTGAAGACTCTAGGTCCAAGCATACCAAAGTTATACCATGAAATAAGAACTTTAACATTTTCGAGCACGCCGCCCCCCCGCTCGCCCGCCCGCCCCCCCGCCCGCCCGACAACATCAATCTATAAGCCGAGATTTTTTCGAAAAAAATCCGGCTAAAAACTTTAAGCGAAAAAAGTTTTTTTAAATCCTTAAACCAAATATCGTCAATTTATCTAAATGATGGTACTTCGACGATTCCGAAATTTTTTTGCCTGGAAGAAACTGGCGACGTCATAGACTTTTCCTTAACAAATTTTCTGTGATAAAGCACACAGGCGGAAGCAGGGTACCTTGGAGAATATATGGGCCCATGAGCCCAATATATTCAAATAAATATATAAAATCATGTAAAATTAGAGAAACATTGACAAAGAGCCATGAAAACAAGAGCTTGTCACAGTAGTGCAAAATCCCCGCCAAAATGCGTTTGCTTGTATGACAACTTTTGTTTAAGAGTGTAGAATAATATTTGTAAAAACAAATAAAGGGAGATAATTCATTATGCTCCGGACAAAAATTTACTTTGAAATTAAATAAAGGGATATAATTCAAACACTAAGGTAGATAGAGTTATGATTCTTAGTCACTGCACTTCTCCTACTTGCCATCTGTTTAAGTTTCAAGTTTCAAGTAAATTCCTTCAGTAGATTTAGAGTTATGCTCCGGACAAAAATTTACCTTAAAATTATATAAAAGGGGAGATAATTCAAAAACTAAGGTAGATACAGTTATGGTTCTTGGTCACTGCGCTTCTCCTAGTTGCCATATGTTTATATTTCAAGTTTCAAGTAAATCCCTTCAGTAGATTAAGAGTTATGCTCCGGACAAAAATGTACTTTAAAATTATATAAAAGGGGTGATAATTCAAAAACTAAGGTAGATAGAGTTATGGTTCTTGGTCACTTCACTTTTTCTACTTGCCATCTGTTTATATTTCAAGTTTCAAGTAAATCCCTTCAGTAGATTTAGAGTTATGCTCCGGACAAAAATTAACTTTAAAGTTATATAAAAGGGGAGATAATTCAAAAACTAAGGTAGATAGAGTTATGGTTATTAGTCACTGCACTTTTCCTACTTCCCATCTGTTTATTTTTCAAGTTTCAAGAAAATCCCTTCAGTAGATTTAGAGTTATGCTCCGGACAAAAATTTATTTTAAAATTATATAAAAGGGGAGATAATTAAAAAAAACTAAGGTAGATAGAGTTGTGGTTCTTGGTCACTGCACTTCTCCTAGTTGCCATCTGTTTATATTTCAATTTTCAAGTAAATCCCTTCAGTGGATTTAGAGTTATGCTCCGGACAAAAATTTACTTAAAAGTTATATAAAAGGGGAGATAATTCAAAAACTAAGGTACATAGAGTTATGGTTCTTAGTCACTGCACTTTTCCTTCTTGCCATCTGTTTATAATTCAAGTTTCAAGTAAATCCCTATGGTAGATTTAGAGTTATGCTCCGGACAAAAATTTACTTTAAAATTATATAAAAGGGGAGATAATTCAAAATCTAAGGTAGATAGAGTTGTGGTTCTTGGTCACTGCACTTCTCCTAGTTGCCATCTGTTAAATTTTCAAGTTTCAAGTAAATCCCTTTAGTAGATTTAGAGTTATGCTCCGGACAAAAATTTACTTTAAAATAATTTAAAGGGGTAGATAATTCAAAAACTAAGGTAGATAGAGTTGTGGTTCTTGGTCACTGCACTTCTCCTAGTTGCCATCTGTTTATATTTGAAGTTTCAAGTAAATCCCTTAAGTATATTTAGAGTTATACTCCGGACAAAAATTGACTTTAAAGTTATAAAAAGGGGGAGATAATTCAAAAACTAAGGTAGATAGAATTATGGTTCTTGGTCACTGCATTTCTCCTAGTTGCCATCTGTTTATATTCTAAGTTTAAAGTAAATCCATTGAATAGATTTGGAGTTATGCTCCAGACAAAATTTACTTTAAAGTTATATAAAAGAGGAGATAATTCAAAAACTAAGGTAGATAGAGTTATGGTTCTTAGTCACTGCACTTTTCCTACTTGCCATCTGTTTATATTTCAAGTTTCAAGTTAATCCCTTCAGTAGATTTAGAGTTATGCTCCGGACAAAAATTTATTTTAAAATTATATAAAAGGGTTGATAATTCAAAAACTAAGGTTGATAGAGTTGTGGTTCTTCGTCACTGCACTTCTCCTAGTTGCCATCTGTTTATATTTCAAGTTTCAAGTAAATCCCTTTAGTATATTTAGAGTTAGGCTCCGGACAAATAATTACTTTAAAGTTATATAAAAGGGGAGATAATTCAAAAACTAAGGTAGATAGAGTTATGGTTCTTGGTCACTGCACTTCACCTAGTTGCTATCTGTTTATATTCTAAGATTAAAGTAAATCCATTGAATAGCTTTGAAGTTATGCTCCGGACAAAATTTACTTTAAAGTTATATAAAAGGAGAGATAATTCAAAAACTAAGGTAGATAGAGTTATGGTTCTTAGTCACTGCACTTTTCCTACTTGCCATCTGTTTATATTTCAAGTTTCAAGTAAATCCCTTCAGTAGATTTTAAGTTATGCTCCGGACAAAAATTAACTTTAAATTTATATAAAAGGGTAGATAATTCAAAAACTAAGGTAGATAGATTTGTGGTTCTTGGTCACTGCACTTCTCCTAGTTGCCATCTGTTTATATTTCAAGTTCTAAGTAAATCCCTTCAGTAGATTAAGAGTTATGCTCCGGACAAAAATTTACTTTAAAATTATATAAAAGGGTAGATAATTCAAAAACTAAGGTAGATAGAGTTATGGTTCTTAGTCACTGCACTTTTCCTACTTGCCATATGTTTATAATTCAAGTTTCAAGTAAATCCCTTTAGTAGATTTAGAGTTATGCCCCGGACAAAAATTTACTTTAAAATTATATTAAAGGGGAGATAATTCAAAAACTAAGGTAGATAGAGTTGTGGTTCTTGGTCACTGCACTTCTCCTAGTTGCCATCTGTTTATATTTCAAGTTTCAAGTAAATCCCTTCAGTAGATTTAGAGTTATGCTCCGGACAAAAATTTACTTTAAAATTATTTAAAAGGGTAGATAATTCAAAAACTAAGGTAGATAGAGTTGTGGTTCTTGATCACTGCACTTCTCCTAGTTGCCATCTGTTTATATTTCAAGTTTCAAGTAAATCCATTTAGTGCATTTAGAGTTATGCTCCGGACAAAAATTTACTATTAAAGTTATATAAAAGGGGAGATAATTCAAAAACTAAGGTAGATAGAGTTATGGTTCTTGGTCACTGCACTTCTCCTAGTTGCCATCTGTTTATATTCTAAGTTTAAAGTAAATCCATTGAATAGATATGGAGTTATGCTCCTGACAAAATTTATTTTAAAGTTATATTAAAGGGGATATACTTCATAAACTAAGGTAGATCATATGGAGTTATGGTTCTTAGTCACTGCATTTTTCCTACTTGCCATCTGTTTATATTTCAAGTTTCAAGTAAATCTCTTCAGTAGATTTAGAGTTATGCTCCGGACATAAATTTATTTTAAAATTATATAAAAGGGTAGATAATTCAAAAACTAAGGTAGATAGAGTTGTGATTCTTGGTCACTGCACTTCTCCTAGTTGCCATCTGTTTATATTTCAAGTTTCAAGTAAATCCCTCTACTATATTTAGAGTTATGCTCCGGACAAAACTTTACTTTAAAGTTATATAAAAGGGGAGATAATTCAAAAACTAAGGTAGATACAGTTATGGTTCTTGGTCACTGCACTTCTCCTAGTTGCCATCTGTTTATATTCTAAGTTTAAAGTAAATCCATTGAATAGTTTTGGAGTTATGCTCCGGACAAAATTTACTTTAAAGTGATATAAAAGGGGAGATAATTCAAAAACTAAGGTAGATAGAGTTATGGTTCTTAGTCACTGCACTTTTCCTACTTGCCATCTGTTTATATTTCAAGTTTCAAGTAAATCCCTTCCGTAGATTTAGAGTTATGCTCCGGACAAAAATTTATTTTAAAATTATATAAAAGGATAGATAATTCAAAAACTAAGGTATATAGAGTTGTGGTTCTTGGTCACTGCACTTCTCCTAGTTGCCATCTGTTTATATTTCAAGTTTCAAGTAAATCCCTTTAGTATATTTAGAGTTATGCTCCGGACAAAAAATTACTTTAAAATTATTTTAAAGGGTAGATAATTCAAAAACTAAGGTAGATAGAGTTGTGGTTCTTGGTCACTGCACTTCTCCTAGTTGCCATCTGTTTATATTTGAAGTTTCAAGTAAATCCCTTTAGTACATTTAGAGTTATGCTCCGGACAAAAATTTACTTTAAAGTTATATAAAAGGGGAGATAATTCAAAAACTAAGGTAGATAGAGTTATGGTTCTTGGTCACTGCACTTCTCCTAGTTGCCATCTGTTTATATTCTAAGTTTAAAGTAAATCCATTGAATAGATTTGGAGTTATGCCCCTGACAAAATTTATTTTAAAGTTATATAAAAGGGGAGATACTTCAAAAACTAAGGTAGATGGAGTTATGGTTCTTAGTCACTGCATTTTTCCTACTTGCCATCTGTTTATATTTCAAGTTTCAAGTAAATCCCTTCAGTAGATTTAGAGTTATGCTCCGGATAAAAATTTATTTTAAAATTATATAAAAGGGTAGATAAATCAAAAACTAAGGTAGATAGAGTTGTGATTCTTGGTCACTGCACTTCTCCTAGTTGCCATCTGTTTATATTTCAAGTTTCAAGTAAATCCCTTTAGTATATTTAGAGTTATGCTCCGGACAAAAATTCACTTCAAAGTTATATAAAAGGGGAGATAATTAAAAAACTAAGGTAGATATAGTTATGGTTCTTAGTCACTGCACTTCTCCTAGTTGCCATCTGTTTATATTCTAATTTTAAAGTAAATCCATTGAATAGATTTGGAGTTATGCTCCGGACAAAATTTACTTTAAAGTTATATAAAAGGGGAGATAATTCAAAAACTAAGGTAGATAGAGTTATGGTTCTTAGTCACTGCACTTTTCCTACTTGCCATCTGTTTATATTTCAAGTTTCAAGTAAATCCCTTCCGTAGATTTTAAGTTAAGCTCCGGACAAAAATTTACTTTAAATTTATATAAAAGGGTAGATAATTCAAAAACTAAGGTAGATAGATTTGTGGTTCTTGGTCACTGCACTTCTCCTAGTTGCCATCTGTTTATATTTCAAGTTTCAAGTAAATCCCTTCAGTAGATTAAGAGTTATGCTCCTGACAAAAATTTACTTTAAAATTATACAAGAGTTCCGCGGTCGGAGATGACCGCATTGAAGCCGGATTTTTTATTTAAATGACAGGAAAGTACCTTTCGTGTTTTTGTCAATGCAATACTTAAATTACTGAAATATTGTTCAAAGGTCAAAATGAAATGTAAGTACTTTTCAAGGCATGAGCAAAGTTTGAGATTCTAGGTCCAAGCATACCAAAGTTACAACAATTTTAACATTTTAACATTTAAGTTCACAGTGACCTTGACCTTCAAATGAATGACATTGAAATGAATGACCTTGAAATGACCAGTGGTCATCTAAGTGTGCTTGCAAACCTTTACGTCAAGTTTGAGATTCTAGGTCCAAGCATACCAAAGTTATAACAATTTTAACATTTTAACATTGAAGGTCACAGTGACCTTGACCTTCAAATGAATGACATTGAAATGACCAGTGGTCATCTTCTAGTACTGGCCAATCTTTATTTCAAGTTTGAAGACTCTAGGTACAAGCATACCAAAGTTATAACATGAAATAAGAACTTTAACATTTTTACATTCAAGGTCACAGTGACCTTGACCTTCAAATGAATGACCTTGAAATGTCCAGTGGTTACTTACTAGTTCTGGCCAACCTTCATGTCAAGTTTCAAGACTCTAGGTCCAAGCATACCAAAGTTATAACAACTTTAACATTTTTACATTCAAGGTCACAGTGACCTTGACCTTCAAATGAATGACCTTGAAATGTCCAGTGGTTACTTACTAGTTCTGGCCAACCTTCATGTCAAGTTTCAAGACTCTAGGTCCAAGCATACCAAAGTTATAACAACTTTAACATTTTTATATTGAAGGTCACAGTGACCTTCACCTTCAAATGAATGACCTTGAAATGACCAGTGGTCATCTGTTAATCCTGGCCAACCTTCATGTCAAGTTTGAAGACTCTAGGTCCAAGCATACCAAAGTTATACCATGAAATAAGAACTTTAACATTTTTACATTCAAGGTCACAGTGACCTTGACCTTCAAATGAATGACCTTGAAATGACCAGTGGTTACTAACTAGTTATGGCCAACCTTCATGTCAAGTTTCAAGACTCTAGGTCCAAGCATACCAAAGTTATAAGAACTTTAACATTTTTTATATTGAAGGTCACAGTGACCTTGACCTTCAAATGAATGACCTTGAAATGACCAGTGGTCATCTGTTAATCCTGGCCAACCTTCATGTCAAGTTTGAAGACTCTAGGTCCAAGCATACCAAAGTTATACCATGAAATAAGAACTTTAACATTTTCGAGCACGCCGCCACCCCGCCCGCCCGCCCGACAACATCAATCTATAAGCCGAGATTTTTTCGAAAAAAATCCGGCTAATAAAAGGGTAGATAATTCAAAAACTAAGGTAGATAGAGTTATGGTTCTTAGTCACTGCACTTTTCCTACTTGCCATATGTTTATAATTCAAGTTTCAAGTAAATCCCTTTAGTAGATTTAGAGTTATGCTCCGGACACAAATTTACTTTAAAATTATATTAAAGGGGAGATAATTAAAAAACTAAGGTAGATAGAGTTGTGGTTCTTGGTCACTGCACTTCTCCTAGTTGCCATCTGTTTATATTTCAAGTTTCAAGTAAATCCCTTCAGTAGATTTAGAGTTATGCTCCGGACAAAAAATTACTTTAAAATTATTTAAAAGGGTAGATAATTCAAAACTAAGGTAGATAGAGTTGTGGTTCTTGATCACTGCACTTCTCCTAGTTGCCATCTGTTTATATTTCAAGTTTCAAGTAAATCCATTTAGTACATTTAGAGTTATGCTCCGGACAAAAATTTACTATTAAAGTTATATAAAAGGGGAGATAATTCAAAAACTAAGGTAGATAGAGTTATGGTTCTTGGTCACTGCACTTCACCTAGTTGCCATCTGTTTATATTCTAAGTTTAAAGTAAATCCATTGAATAGATTTGGAGTTATGCTCCGGACAAAAATTTATTTTAAAGTTATATAAAAGGGGATATACTTCAAAAACTAAGGTAGATCATATGGAGTTATGGTTCTTAGTCACTGCATTTTTCCTACTTGCCATCTGTTTATATTTCAAGTTTCAAGTAAATCTCTTCAGTAGATTTAGAGTTATGCTCCGGACAAAAATTTATTTTAAAATTATATAAAAGGGTAGATAATTCAAAAACTAAGGTAGATAGAGTTGTGATTCTTGGTCACTGCACTTCTCCTAGTTGCCATCTGTTTATATTTCAAGTTTCAAGTAAATCCCTCTACTATATTTAGAGTTATGCTCCGGACAAAACTTTACTTTAAAGTTATATAAAAGGGGAGATAATTCAAAAACTAAGGTAGATAGAGTTATGGTTCTTGGTCACTGCACTTCTCCTAGTTGCAATCTGTTTATATTCTAAGTTTAAAGTAAATCCATTGAATAGTTTTGGAGTTATGCTCCGGACAAAATTTACTTTAAAGTTATATAAAAGGGGAGATAATTCAAAAACTAAGGTAGATAGAGTTATGGTTCTTAGTCACTGCACTTTTCCTACTTGCCATCTGTTTATATTTCAAGTTTCAAGTAAATCCCTTTAGTATATTTAGAGTTATGCTCCGGACAAAAATTTATTTTAAAATTATTTAAAAGGGTAGATAATTCAAAAACTAAGGAAGATTGAGTTGTGGTTCATAGTCACTGCATTTCTCCTAGTTGCCATCTGTTTATATTTCAAGTTTCAAGTAAATCCCTTCAGTATATTTAGAGTTATGCTCCGGCAAAATAAAATACTTTAAAGTTATATAAAAGGGGAGAAAATTCAAAAACTAAGGTAGATAGAGTTATGGTTCTTAGTCACTGCACTTCTTCTAGTTGCCATCTGTTTATATTCTAAGTTTAAAGAAAATCCATTGAATAGATTTGGAGTTATGCTCCGGACAAAGTTTCAGCCGGACGGACAGGACCAATTACCATATCCCCTCCGAATTTTTTTCGGCGGGGATAAAAAGAATCATATCCAATATCAGAGGGTGGGGATTTTCGTCAATTGTTCTCTCATATTTTTAAACTGTGTCCCAAGAACAATCATTGGTACTACAACAACTATGATTCAATTGTTTTAAAGAGAACCCCTATTCAATCCCAAAGTTCTACAAGATGGACATATATAGTTTGTTAACTGTGTTTTGTATGCACAGTCACATTGACTGCGTACAATTCAGTAAACCAGTATTGAAGGCAAAGGTTTGTGTGGTCATTGTTAAACATGTTAATACACAATAATTGTAGTAAACACATCAAAAGATGTCATTGAATTCATTAATCTGGTCTACAGATACTCTACTTGTAACTGTATAATGAACTGTTTTATTGTAAGAAAGAAACACATCTACATAATTGCTTAACCCTGTACCACTTAGATACATATTTTTACGCATTTGTAGTCAATTAGAACGTTGAAATTAAGTAAAGACCATTCTTACTAGATTAAAGTTTTAAAGGCTTCATTTGCAACCCTTAGATACAGACTGTGAGTTATTGCAGGCTATTCTGATTTTATGCTGGTTGCAAAAGCCATTTTCACTTCGCTTCTTATGGGGGAAAGGGTTAAATCTTGATTTGTTAAAAAATTCAGAATATACCTGATGTACATGATTATTTTAACAAACAAGTCAAAGTATAACTTAAATCTGTTTATTATGTTAATATGTACATGAAGGAGAACACAGGGTAAATATAAAACGACATATATACCACAAGAACATTTTCAGTTATATATCTTATTATAAGATTTTAAATGATGATTGTATTGTTTCATAACCCTTACAAATTAAAGACAAATTAAATTACTAAATGACCTGTGACATGCGAAAATGGGTCCAATGACAAATGTGACAAAAATACCACCACACAACCTGCGCAAAAGTGCAGTTTGGTAAGGAGCCACTCTGTCCACTATAGTTATTGTATGATAATACCAAAAGCATTCAATATGTACTTTATCTTAAGTATATGTTTACAAATCTAATTTTGTCAATGTCATTTTAGCGAAAGTCAACTGAAAACAATTCAAACTGTTTAAAAGGGCATAATATGTATAATGTTTAGATGGTTGTGGCCACTAGGATATCATGTTTTTAACATCTGTACTTTGAAATCATATCTTAAACCCTTGTTCTTTAAAATGGTGTTAACAAGTGTGCTCTAATTAAAGTAATTACACACAATTTTAAATTACAATTTTCTTTAATCTGCAAAAATAAAATTGTTAAAGTCTTGAGTACAATAAAGTATTCTCAACTATTATGAACTATATACAATTCCTTTCAACTATTATTATATATATACACAAATACACAATACACTTTTTTTTAACAATGAGCAATATCAATGTTAAATGTGAAACACATATTGAATATACACATAATTTTCAGTGAGATTCAAATTATGGGAAAGCTGTGTTAACACAATCTTTGAAAACATGAATGCACTTTAAGTGCCACAGACATAGATGCTGCAACACACATGTTTCGACAAAACACTTATGGTTGCCTATAAAAAATTCTCATTTATACTGCAAAACAAATGCTAAGGAATATAATTAAGCCAAAATTAGTCTTGAAAATGTTATTTTATAATTTTATTAACTATAATTCTGCAAAAGTTTAACCACATCTGCTTAAGCAAGAAGTGATGGAAACACTGAGACAAACAGACTGACAGAAAGTGTGTTGCTTAATGCCTCAGACTATGTGACGGTATACATGAGTTGAGTATATGTGATGAGTTTATTTGATGTTCTGCTGATCCCTTCTAATTTTTCTTTTTTTCTGCCTCAGAATTTGCTGTCTTAGATTTTGGGAGGCTTTGCCTGCACTGATGGTAAAGTTCATTAATCTCGAAGTCTTTCACAATGTTTTCCTGAAAATAAAAACAATACTTATTAGTTATATATGAATAAATGGTGACACATTCAAATGTTTAAAAAATATATTGCAAACTTTACTAACTTCTATATATAAGGAGAAACTAGACATTTATATGTAAAACAGGGATGCCCTTGTCACAAAACCCAGATAATATCAGTAAAAACTGTTCATAAATACCCATGCGAACAAGGGCTGTTTGTAAAACATGCATGCCCCCATATGGGCTCTCCGTTGTAGTGACAGCCATTGTGTGAATATGTTTTTTGTCACTGTGACCTTGACCTTTGACCTAGTGACCTGAAAATCAATAGGGGTCATCTGCAAGTCATGATCAATCTACCTATCGAGTTTCATGATCCTAGGCATAAGCGTTCTTGAGTTATCATCCGGAAACCATTTTACTATTTCGGGTCACAGTGACCTTGACATTTGACCTAGTGACCTCAAAATCAATAGGGGTCATCTGCGAGTCATGATCAATGTAACTATGAAGTTTCATGATCCTAGGCCTAAGAGTTCTTGAGTTATCATCCGGAAACCACCTGGTGGACGGACGGACCGACAGACCGACCGACCGACATGTGCAAACCAATATACCCCCTCTTCTTTAAAGGGGGGCATAACAAGTTAATAGGCTGACTAAAATGATTTCAACACCCATGCAGCAATAATGTTTTCGCTGCCATCAACACAATTGTGGAAAAATACATCCATTGACAAATCAAGCAAGAAATTGTTTGTACCATCTGCTTGTCATTTATTTAAGGAAGCGCACCCACGATTTCTTAGAAGATTGAAGAAATCTTTTGGGATCTTCCTGCGCGTATTGAATCCTGCTGACAACGCATTCTTTTTGCAATGCGTTTTATTTCTTTTCTAACATAATTTGATTTAATATAGCATGTAAGCTATGTTTATTGTAAAATATGTTGCAATTTTTATAAACATTCTTCAATTTTTAAAATTAAAACAATGCTATGGCTTAATTGGGTGATTTACTGCTGAAAATACGAATCATGCATGTTGCATTTATTTTTATTTAAAAAAGTAAACAGTAAATCTGTCTATTTTTTGGTATTATTGCTGTATATAGTGTATCTATAAAAACTAAGTTCAAAATATTACTTAAATGATACTCTTTTGAATTTTATGACACTTTGTTTTTTACCAAACCAATTTCTACTTGGCTGAAACCACTTACATTTCATGGCGCTCTTCCATAGATAACAAGTTATAAACAAGAGCACCGCCTTGCGGGTGCAGACCGCTCATCTATTTTCTTTTTAAAGGTGAAGGGACTATCATTTTCAATCACAAAGGAGGGAGGGGTGGATAGAAGAGGGGTGCATTGTGTGGGGGTGTGGACATTTATTACATTATCTTCCAAAAATGCGAAAAAAAGGGAAAAAAAATCGGGGGGGGGGGGGGGGGGGGGTGGGGGTGGGTGGGGGGGGGGGGGATTCTTGGGTGCGATGGTTGGACGGTATTTCAAACATAAAATAATAAAAATAAATATTTGTGTTTTGTAACCGTTTCAAAAAACATAAATTGGGGGGGGTGAGGTGGGGGGGGGGGGTATAGTGTGAGGGTGTGGTGGTAATTTGTGAGATGATCTTAAAAAAAAAAAAATTAGGGGGGGGATTCGGGTGGGGGCTGGGGGGAGGGGGGGTGGGGGGGGTGTTTTTTGGGTGCGATGGTTGGACGGTATTTCAAACATAAAATAATCAAAATAAATAGTTTAGTTTTTTAACCGTTAAAAAAAATGGGGGGGGAGGGGGGGGGCACGGGCGATGGTTTGGGTGGAGTCTATTATGGTATGTCAGGTAAGAGTAGTTTTGTCATAGTATCAATCAAATCTAATCATAAACAAAGAAGTTATGGCAATTTTAGCAAAATTTAATAATTTGACCTTGAGAGTCAAGGTCATTCAAAGGTCAAGGTAAAATTCAACTTGCCAGGTACAGTAACCTCATGATAGCATGAAAGTATTTGAAGTTTGAAAGCAATAGCCTTGATACTTAAGAAGTAAAGTGGATCGAAACACAAAATTTAACCATATATTCAAAGTTACTAAGTCAAAAAAGGGCCATAACCCTTCTCGAAAAAGTGCACTAAATGCGCATTTAATGCGCATTTAATGCACATTTAATGCGCATTAAATGCGCATGTTATTGGCACCGTATTTTTTGCTTAACAAGTGCATTTTATTCTGTTAAAAAAAAACACTTTTTACTAGTGTGTTTATACATATAAGTGTATTTGTTCCACGAAATAATACACTAAAGTGCGTTTATTACGATAATAAGTGCGCTTAAGTTTATTTTTAAGCGCATTTATACACTTGAGTGTATTTTAAGACATACAAATAATACACTTCATGGTCAAAGTAAATTTTTTAATGCGCATTAATACACTCATACAAATAATACACTTCA
This sequence comes from Dreissena polymorpha, assembly GCF_020536995.1. Classification (NCBI taxonomy): domain Eukaryota; kingdom Metazoa; phylum Mollusca; class Bivalvia; order Myida; family Dreissenidae; genus Dreissena; species Dreissena polymorpha. The sequence goes on along the minus strand of NC_068356.1, from coordinate 104,389,692 downwards.
TGGAGTATTCAAAGTGAATTTTTTAAGCGCATTAATACACTTGAGTGCATTTCCAGACATACAAATAAAACACTTCATTGAGTTTTCAAAGTGAATTTTTGTAAGCGCATTAATACACTTGAGTGCATTTCTACTGATACAAATAATACACCTTACAAAATTGAAAGTGAATTTTTTTAAGCGCATTAATACACTTGAGTGCATTCCCAGTCATACAAATAATACACCTTACTAAGGCTTACAGTATTAAAAGTGAATTTTTAAGCGCATTAATACACTTGAGTGCATTTTCAGTCATACAAATGATACACTTTATGAAGTGTTGGAAGTGAATTTTTTAAGCGCATTATTCCCTCAAGTGTACTTTTCATCACTTCAAATTAGTATGCTTAAAAATTTACCAAATTTTAAAAAAATCCCAGCATTTTGAAGCCAGCATCCATTCTTTAAATGAAAGGTTTGTGTAAACACATACATAAAAAACAAAAAGTACAATTCAATAGATAAATACACACTTTATTAGAATGTTAAACCTTAAAAAACAAAAACAAAGGTTACATATCTACATAAGAGAGGATTCAAACGGGCTATTGCCTATCTGGAATTAACAAATTTAAATATCAAGCTCATACCAGTGATTTTTCTCCCCTCTGATTGCCGGTTACTGATTAACAGCCAAATACAGGTGGTTTCCGTTTAAAAAATATTAAAGTTTTCCCCTCCTTAAGCTGAAATGTTTTCCCTATCATTTACTAGATTTTTATATATTACATTAATTCCAAATCCCTTTTTAATATGGACAAAAGCAGCACATTCAATTCAATCATATTCTGGATCCTAATATATGATAAATGAACCGTATTCATGAAATTTATATAAATGATTTATAAGACCATAATTCCGTCCAAATTCCAGTCAGAGTTACATAACTTTGCCTGCACAGTCCCCTTACGATAGTTAATAATGGTTGCAAGTATGAAAGCAATAGCTTTGATACTGTAGGAATAAAGTGGACCTAAACACAAAACATAACCAAATTTTCAATTTTCTAAGTATAAAAAGGGCACATAATTCTGTCAAAATGCCAGTCAGAGCAGGGTTCCCGCTGTCGATCGCCATTGGCGCCAATTGCGACAAAATAAACAAGAAATATCTTTAAAAAAAGATATACTGCGTAAATAGTTTAATGAATGAGATCAAGGATAGCGAATGTCTTTTTCTGTGCAGTTCTTAGCTGCATCACACGCAGTACGGGATGTTACGGGGAGTTTTCGCGGCTTATTTTACATTATAACATATTGCTGGTCATAAACCTATAGATACAAAACAGAAAACCAAAAGAAGAATGGAAGTGAAATTTAAACATATGAGTCAACCGGCCACACGAGAAGTATCCGTATTTATAGGCGCGTTCTTCGAACAAACCTGTTTTAGTGGTTTGTCGGGCATTGCTATTTGATTCGATTATTAACAGTATCAATTATCATCGTGCTAATGCTTAAAGTGATATTATGGGCATTTTGCACTGTTGAATTGAGCTGAAAAGAATTAACAGGTCAAAATAGTTAGTTAAAATGTGGTTACTGATTAATTATCTGCAACTCACCTTGCTACCAGTTGTTTATAAAAAATATATTTTATATTCGATATTCTTACGTGACCCACCCAGTCCTGTAAGCTGATATGATCCGTAAAACAATTTCGTGTCTTTGTGTCGTATGAACAAATCTGCACTAAAACTAAATTTAGGTTCAACTCGTAAACGCATGATCAGTTGTCAAACGAAAGTACGGTTGATATTCAAATGCATTATTTTTCTCTTTCTGGTATATTGTTTTAGTATGATGATGCTGCATTAATTAATATAAGTGTATATGAAGTAGAAACATCAAAAATAATCAACGGTTGCGAAAGACACCTATAAACTGTTACATGCTCCAGGGACCTATACAAACAAAGGGATTAGCAACCTCGCGATATCCCGTTACAGCACGCAAAATAAACCGGTGCGCGAGATCAGGGACCTATACTTTAATCTCGATCGATTGGTCCCGGTGTAGCGATAATAAACCGGTGCGCGAGATTTGATAATCTCGATCGATTGGTCCCTGTGTAGCGATAATGCGGCTACACGATATCGATTGCGAGGGATTTCGCTTATTTAACGCGTTACGTTTTTTAGGATTCAAATTATATTATGTTAAATAAACAAGTACCTATTCGTTTAATTGTTGCGTTGTTGATCTCAAAATCAATCATTAATTAGTCTTATTATTACGCAGTATGTCAAATGGGCACCCAATTATCGGACTCTTTGATGAATATTAATTGCCGGTTGTTTCGCCAGGGTTAAATTGCCGTTGTTTATCGCACGTATGTGCATGTAAAAAAGACCGGTCTTTTAATAGAATTAAAATGTTACCATGTTTTGTTTAAAATAGCAACATTATCAAGACATGTTAAGTGCAAACATCTCAAAATGTATAATTGTTCTTTTAACCTCCGACGCAGCAAATTTTCGAATGTCATTTTGAAATTTATTTGGACTCCCTTAAGTCATAGTGAACGTTGGAATTCATGGAATTTACTGAAAATGTCTTCTAAACATAAAAATTTCCTTTCATGGGATGACGACATAGATTTAGATTTGGTATAAGGTTATTATACTGATGATGAGGCAAACAATAAATCGCAAGCAAGCACGAAAGAGCTGTGCTATATTTGTCCTGTTTGTGGTGCGGAGTATAAAAGTGTATGATTTCGAGGTCATGTCATAAAAAAACATTAACAGAATTTACGAGGTAATAAATATTGGATGCATTTTTTTAGTTCTGCATTTTGCGTACAAACCAAACAAAAAACAAGAAAGGTTTTCGTGTTTTAGTAGTTCTATATATATATATATATATATATATATATATATATATATATATATATATATATATATATACTCATGTTTTATTCGTTTTATTATCATATATATCTCGAACAATCAATATATAAAACAACATTAATAAATCAAATCCTCGCACATGCAAGTAAGATATCCAAAACAGTGGACACATGATACGGTGTAATTATGATGAGACAATTGAATCAGGCATTTACAGTTACTACTAAATAGTGTGTACAAAGGAGTTTAGTGTTTTATTCCTTTAATTATTTTCAAAGAAATGAATATAAAACGTGTTGTAGAATGGTTTTAACAAAATTATGGACAAAGATTTAAATGCAGTTAATAGAACATAAAAGTTTATTCTGACTTAAGCATGTTAAGCTAATCGTCATTTACATTACATTTACAATTACAGCATGCTTTTGAAGTAAATACAAATCATGCATCACATGCATTCGAAAAAGTTCCTATTACAATATAAGGAATAAACATGTTTTCGTGAGAATGTTAATATTGTTAATACATAGTGACCTGTCTGTACCAAAGTTCATAAGTGAAAAATATAATTATTAAATGACTTTTTTTAACAAGAATTACATACATTAATATAAAATTAGGACACATATAAGAAAAAAATATGATCCCTGCATATAACTGCATAAAGTATATACTTGCATTGTTTTTTCATTCGTAATTTTTTTTTTAGAAATATAGAATTGAGTAATACTGACAATGTAAAAGCTGTATGATATACCTCTACCTATGCTACACTTAATTGTAGTTAAGTATAAGTAAAATCCCTGTGTTGACAACCTATACTAAAGCAAAACTATAGTTTATGTATAGCGATATGGTTCCTTAGAGTATATAAAGTACAATCATTTTATTTAGAGAGAAATCTATAAGTAAAATTAATAACTCCATCTATATAAACTAGTTAATTTCATTTATCTATATCCCTACATCGACTATCTATGCGAAAAAAAAATAATTGAAAATTCCACCTCAGGATTTCCTATGCAGACATCAAATTTTAACAGTCTTTCCTATAACACCAGAACATAAGCAACGCGATTGATATGTTGTGGCAGTCCAGTCCATATTTGGTGAGATCTCGGAATGCATTTCCGATGCACATAGACAGAGCACGTAAAATCACTCTTAATTTCAACCGATAACTTGATTGCTGTCAGACTGTCATTTGCGTACAACTGTAACATTTGAATTGATTGCTCTAATTCCTTTACAACGAACTGAGATGAAAAATTTTGCAGTTTAAGTTCCACAGCAAAGTCGGAGAAGGTTGTCGTCTCCACCTCCATTTCTAGAAGCCCTGAACTACATTCCATCACATCAGCTTCAGGCTTATCATTGTTTGTCTCCTGGAAGGAGTCAAGCTCATATGTGGAGTCTTCATCAATAGCATAACTATGATCACTTGTGAACTGCACATTTTCACTTTCTGACTGGGTAGAAGAATCTGTTGTAGCTTTAATGTTCACCAGGGGTTCACTGGCAACATGGTTTTCTTCCTTTGGCTGTTCAGATGTTATGTAGTGGTACTTGCGTTTCACCGTAAGGGATCCTCTTTTGCGTTTTCTATGCATTCTAAAAGCATAAAACAAAACATATTCTAAAAATCAGTTAATAAAATGTTTACACAGTCACCATCATGTATTGAAAACATGGCTTGCCACCATAGGAAGACTAATAGACTATGCCACCTTTTTCCACATTTTTCGAAACGTTAACGCAAAACCTAAACGCAAAGTGTGACGGAATTTCAGACGACCAGACAGATGGACATAAAAATGTACTTAGTTGTATCAACATATTAATAAAATTAATTGAAATATTTATGTAAGAATTCCGATTTTTTGCATTAATTGAATAACAATTATCTACACATTTCAGAAATTCTTAATAGAAGCATTATGATTAACAACGTGGAAACAAACTCTTGAAAATATCTCAGAATAAATGTTTTCTCCAATGATAAAGAAATATGACCTTTGCAATTTTTCTATTTTTTTTCTAGAATAATAGTTATTAAATTTATATTTTTAAAAAAATGGTCAAACATTCTGTGAATGAGAACGATTATATGTCTCGTGTTTTGAGAAAACTTGGCATAATGCATGTGCGTAAAGTGTCGTCCCAGATTAGCCTGTGCAGTCCGCACAGGCTAATAAGGACGACACTTTCCACTTTTATGACATTTTTTGTTGAAATGAAATCTCTTCTTAGCAAATATCATTGAAAATTCCACCTCAGGATTTCCTATGCAGACATCAATTTTTTTTTTCAAAAAATGCATTTAAAATATGCACCATACATTTCATTGAAATGTAACATTGGTACAAACACAAACAATAATAGAGCTTGTATTGATCAATCCCTAAGAAAAAGCGGAGACAAATGTTAATCTCAATTGTTTTTTTTAAAATAATTGATTAAGGACTAATATTGTATCATCATTGAGCTTATACAAATCAAGAACTTTGCAAATAATGCAAATTAAATGTACACCACACAATGCACTGAAGTGTACAATTTGCTAATCCTTAGCATGCTGGGAAATTTGTCGTCTGCTAAAGTGTTGTCTGCTGAATTTCTAAAATTAGCATTTTCTTAGATTTTTTTCACAGAATACTTTCAGAATAGCAAACAGTTTGAATCCTGATGAGACGCCACGTTCTGTGGCGTCTCATCTGGGTCCAAACAGTTTGCAAAGGCCTTTAAAGTTTGATTCCAGCGCTGAAAGGGTTACGATACCAACATGAATAATATAGGGCTAGTATTTACAGAGCCTTGGCCCTTACGCAAAAAGCAATGACATATGTATACAAAACTGAAAGCGGTCTAACAATTAAAAAATGACTAAAGTTATACATGTGTATTGTCCTTTAGCTTATACAAAGTTATGAGTTAGTAAATAATGCAAATTAAATGTGAAACACACAATGCATTGAAGTGTCACATATCTAAAGATACCAACATGATTATCATAGGTCAATTATTGACCGAGCCTTTTGAAAAGAGCATTGACATACACATTCAAAACCGAGACTGGTTAAAAAAAAAATGACTAAAATTGTATAATCTCTGAGCTAATACAAAATTATGCCTTTGCAATTCATGTAAATAAAATGTGCACCACACAGTTTATTGAAGTGTAACATTTGCAAAAATACCAACATGATCAAAATAGTGCTACTATTGATGGAGTCTATTGAAAAAAGCCTCAACATATGTTGATAACACGTTTAACTAAAAAAATTGAAAAATAACTGAAATTATATCATCTTGGAGCTAATACAAAATTATGCCTTTGCAAATAATACAAATAAAATTAGCATCACACAATGCGTTGAAATGTAATGTTTGTAAAGATACCCATAAGATTAATATAGGGCTAGTATTGACTGAGCCTTTCGAAAAGAGCCACGACATATGTTGATCAAACTGATAGTGATAACAAAATAAAAAAAATGACTAAAATGGTATTATCTTAGAGCTAACACAAAATTATGCCTTTGCAAATAATGCAAATTAAATTTGCACCACACAATGCATTGAAATGCAACGTTTGTAAAGACACCAACATGATATATATAGGGACATATGTTGATGAAACTGATAGTGGTAAAAAAAATAAAAAAATGACTAAAATTGTATTGCTTTTGTGCTAATTCAAAATCATGAATTTGCAAATAATACAAATAAAATTAGCATCACTCAATACGTTGAAATGTAATGTTTGTAAAGATACCAGTAAGATTAATATAGGGCTAGTATTGACTGAGCCTTTCGAAAAGAGCCACGACATATGTTGATCAAACTGATAGTGATTACAAAATAAAAAATGACTAAAGTTGTATAATCTTTGAGCTAATACAAAATTATGCCTCTGCAAATAATACAAATAAAATTAGCATCACTCAATGCGTTGAAATGTAATGTTTGTAAAGATACCCATAAGATTAATATAGGGCTAGTATTGACTGAGCCTTTCAAAAATAGCCACGGCATATGTTGATGAAACTGAAAGTGGTAAAATATAAAAAAATGACTAAAATTGTATTGCCTTTGTGCTCATTCAAAATCACGAATTTGTAAATAATACAAATAAAATTAGCATCACTCAATGCGTTAAAATGTAATGTTTGTAAAGATACCCATAAGATTAATATAGGGCTAGTATTGACTGAGCCTTTCAAAAAGAGCCACGACATATGTTGATGAAACTGATAGTGGTAAAAATTAAAAAATGACTTAAATTGTATTGCCTTTGTGCTCATTTAAAATCATGAATTTGCTAACAATACAAATAAAATTAGCATCACACAATGCGTTGAAATGTAACGTTTGTAAGAATACAAAATACAATAGTATAGAGCTTTATTTGACCAAGCCTTTTGAAAAAAGCCACGACACACGTTTCTCGAATTATGGAAGTGTAAACAATGATACGCATGATTTGGTGAAAATACCCACCGTTGTTTTATAAGTAAATACAAAGCATAGTCGAAAACAAATGAAACAATAAGATGTATCAAACTCAACAAACCTTTACAATGAATACTTCTGTGTTGGCAACACTTGGTTAATTTGTACTCTTATTATTTCTCGATTGCTTTGTCACGGTCTCGCTTTGTCAAAATGGCGGCTGTTAAAATTTGCCTCGAAGCGCGAAGTCTCGTTGGGTCGCAAGTCTCGTTCCCTTTTGCGTAACAACGCGATAGCTTGTTCTTCGGTTCAGTGAGTGTCTCATCCCTTTGTTTGTATAGGTCCCTGCATGCTCATAATATCACTTTAGTACATTAGGCAATATGGACGAATAATTATTGTTAAATTTATCAACAATAATATTTATCATTGTATTGTTGAAAACACATTAAGAATCTATTATTTACATACCATAATTATATTGCTGAATATCTTCATTTAACATATTTCTGGTCTAAAGAAAATTCCAGGTCACCTAGTTCACGGATAGCGTCTTTATTATATAACGATTATTTTACTGGCCGCCAACTCCGGTGATGACCTGTATATAAACTCTGAATGTCCGCGAATTGACCCGATATACCTCGCGGGTTGAAATGCAATGCTTTAAAGTGAGGCCTCGCTTCCATTGCTCTTTATACTTTTACATGTTAACATGTTGACAGGAATAAGGAAGTAAGTACTAAATATGAGAACATAGCCTTTTAAGTATAAACGCTCTTGCGCTGGTAATACTCTGAAAATAAAAGGTGTACGCACAAACTGTATTGATGTCGAGAATTGAGTGTAAAACTGTTCTATCTATTAAGCCTTTTCATTCGAGATAAAATTGTTTCATACAGTAAAACAGTGTTACAAAGACGCGGATATGTTTCCAATGTTCTGGTGGTATACTCAAATCAGCCAATGGAATAAATGAAGTGTATTCATTCGTACCTAGCCGCGGGAAATTTTATTGGAATTTTATTGGACACTTACAAAGGTCAGGCTAAGGTGAAAAGCTGGCTTATGCAGCTTACGCCGAAAAATCTCGCGACAAAATTTCGTAAATGGCGATTAAAAAAAAAATCGTCATTTTTCTGCATTTATATTTTCTTAAAATGACAAAAGACGCTGTGTTTACCAGCCGCTTTACGGCAGTCGTAATACTATAGACGAGTTAATTGTTATTGTTTACATTCGGGATTTTCCGCTCATGCGCACTGACTGGTTGGCAAAACCACTTGTTACAGTAACGTAAAACATGTATAAAGGGCTTTTGTTTAGTCAATAAATTGATAATAAAAACGAAATAAACATTAAAACTCTTTAAAAAAAGTGCAAATAAAGCATATTTAGTACCAAATAAATGTATATTCACAAATAAAATTTCCTCTTCATAAAAATACGAAGTAGTTATTAGCATAGAGTAAACGTGATCGGGAGACTTAATACTGACAATTCCACAAAACAAAACAATAAATTAGCCGTATTCTTTCTGATAATAAGACTTGAATAAATTATATTTAAACACTAATAAAACATATTTTAATTGTATTATAATTTTAAGTGGTGTGGATAGTGTGTTATTTCATCAGCGATCAATAGAGTCAGAGGTGCATTTAATCAATTAAAAAAAAAGCTTTAAAAAGCGGAATGCAGTACTTTTTTTAAATATTGGGGTAACTTTCTTTTACATTGAATGAATTTACGTTTCGTTTACATCGAATGAATATAAATTCAATTTACCATACAAACGGAAAAACCCTGCATATTAATTACGCAAATGTAACTGTCTTTGCATGTATATTGAAATCTCTATTAGTAATAAGGAGTGATAAAAATATAGCATATATGATAAATGCATATATTTAATTTATCTAACGGCCCTTTTTGTGACTGCTTATGTTCATGATCGTGTTTCGGACCCTGCAGTAATGTACAATCTTTACACATAATAGCGGAGTTAACTTTTGCCGGTACCCGTTAAATACCTTAATTGCATAGCAGTAAAATTGCACAATATTTAAATGTATAGTTATTAAACAATGTATTATTAAGTTTAACTGGCTAATAAAATATACACTCGTTCCAGTTAATACATTTGCGACAAATGTCTTCATTTTTGTTAAAATGTTAAAATATTTCATAAAAAATTAACTTATCAGTATTTTTAGCTTTAAAATGTGGCTTACAACAGTTTGATGTGTGCTGCGTGGATGCAATAACGTGTATCCCCGTACATATCTTCGATGTTGTTATATTTTCAGCCTTCAGAGGCTGGTGGCGGTATTGTGTTTTTATTATTTTTTAAGAATTGTTTTTAATGAAAATTCAATACTGCTCCAGCAGCTGGAGTTTCACTTCTTTATATTAAATGATTGCTCAATATGCCAAGAGATGACATAGAGGTATCGTGACTTATGTTTACTGACCAGACACTCGTCTGCAACATGTGGTTTATGCAGGGGTCCAAGTGTAGGTCCCTGGGTTTATGACACCATGTTTTCTTTGTAATTGTCTGGACAGTATCCGATCATAACGAGATAATCGGTTTGTGATAACAAAGGTGCAATTATACACCGGGATATAAATGCTGCAAGAAAGAGTGCCAAAATTAGTGTGAACAATTAAATAAAACAATTACATTAAATAAAAGAATTTATTGAATGTGTAAGAAGGTAAGTTTTTCCAGACACATAAAGGTTCAAATCAGTTACCCTATGTCTCGTACATACAATTGACCTATTCGTTGTTTGTTTTTATCCTTATTTGTTTTCGTTCATTAAATTTAATTCATTCTGAAAGAATTTCAATTTCTGAGAAGTTTTTAACTATAAAAGGTTCCGATGAAGTGCCAAGTAGAGAGATTTTTGTTTAACCACATACCGAGCTCTTAGATTGTGTTCCACTCCCGAGTTCGTTGTCAGTAAAAACAAATAATAATAACAACAATAAAATCGTACCAACGATGCATTTCCTTGCATGCTAATGTTTTATTCAGACATAATTAGTAAAATTATATTTGATATTGTGCATGATTATCATTAAAAACGAAGATTTCGTCAACCTTCTCTATATGCGCTTATAGGAGGTTTTGGGGATTCCGATAATGACGTCACGTTTGCGCATGCTCAAATTTTGGCCGTCAAAACTGCGGCCTTTCTGCTATTGTTTGCATTGATGAAGCGCATCGTGATAAGGTTACAAACATATTCGCGACCCTTTTGAAGAACAAAAAATACTCAGAAATTGAAATTCTTTCAGATTAAATTGAATCCAATGAACGAACACAAATAAGGACGAAAACAAACAAAAAATTGATTGATTTTATGTAATCAACATATAGAAACTGATTTGAACCTATTTGTCTGTAAAAACTTACCTTGTTACAGATTAACTAAATCCTCTTGATAAATGTTAATGTTTTTAATTTAATTGTTCACACCAATTTTGACACTCTTTGTTTCAGCATTTTAACCCAGTGTTTAATTGCACCTTTCTTTATCACAGACCAATTATCTCGATATGATCGGATACTGTCCAGACTATTACTTAGAAAACAGTGTGTCATAAACCAAGGGACCTATACTTGTATGACTCTGTATCGGGTCTCTGCATAAACCACATGTGTCTGGTCATTAAACACAATTTATGATACCTCCATGTCATCTCTCGACATATTAAGTCAAAAACTTAACAGTTGCTTTGCTATTTGAACATATTTAAAAATAGACATTTGTCCGAAATGGATTAACAGCTAGGAACTATTAAGTGTATATATATAAGCCAGTTTAAACATAATAATAAAGTGTTAAATAACTATACATTTAAAATATTGTACACATTAACTGCTACACAATTAACGTATTTAACGGATACCTGCAAATGTAAATTCTACTATAATGTGTTAAGATCGTGCGTTACTGCAGTGTTCGAAACATCATCATGAAAACAAGCAATCGCGTTTGGTCATTATAGGGATATAAAATACTTGCGTTAAATAAATTAAATGCGTAGATTAATGGTATCATAAAATGCTAGATTTGTATTGCTCATTATCACTACAGACGAGTTTTCAATATACGTGTACATGTAAAGACAGTTCAATTTGCAAAATATGCAGGTGTTTTTTCAATTTGAATGCTTAAATTTATTAATATTTTCATTCAATGTTCACGAAACGAAAATTCATTCAATGTAAAAGAAAATTAAAACTACATTTCAAGATTGAAATGTAGTGAGCTATTTTAGGGCTCTGTTTTATAACTGATTCAATGCACCCCTTACACTAATTTTCAATCCCGGATGAAAAATAACACTATCGTATCCACACCACTTATAATAATATTCAAATCATTATATGTTTTATTATTTTTGAAATATCATTAATTAAATTCTTATTTTAAAAAAGAAAACGGGTATTTATAGTTTTGTTTAGTGAAATTGTAAGTATTAAGTCTTCCGACGACCTTTACTCTGATACAATGTAATTGGCCGCGATCAAGAAGTTGACGGCCAATCTATTTTTAGTAACGGAAAACCCCTCTTGTGACGTCACACAAAAACCTCCTATATAAATTGCACCTCTTTTGCAAACCAGTGGGCGGAGTCTAAACTTTGCAGGTGCGTGTGACGTCACGCGTTCACTCGTCTATAGATTTCCATGATGTAAGCGATACAGCTGTTTTCAATGGAGCGTGGAGCTGACTGCATACTACCGCAAAGTGGCATGTTATGGTGATAATTGCGATTATCTGGAGTGTTGTTGCAAGTTATCTTAATTGGTCAGCAGTTTTATTGCATCAGAGATAAGGCAATATTGAAATATGCCGACTTTGCGCTTAAATGTGAAGTGTTTGTCACAGTGTTCGAAGCAGATTCAAGACCATTTAACTGACAACAATTACAATCAAAAAGGTAAGTATCGATTGTTTTTAGAAATCGGGTGTAATTATAGAAAATAGTAAAACATTTTACATGTATTGGTTCTATTTAAACAGTGACATATTTCTCTTTCACTCGTCAAAATGGCAAGTTCGGAGTGTAAAACGACTTTTAAAAAGTGAACATTAGATTCTGCTAATTTTGAGACTCATTCAAAATGCAAACGTTCTCCTCCCTAACATTCACCAGCTAACAAATAAAAACCAAACAAAAGACAGTTGTTTATCAGAATTTTATTTCCTTCAATATGATTTCCAACACACAATCTATGCTGTGTAAACTCTTTATATCCTCATCACTTATCAATTCACTCACTACCGAATGTACTGTTTTAAGAAAGGTAAACATAGTTAAGCACATTTATATTATTCATATACTACACATTAATTGATTATTATTAGTTGAATATTATATCTCCCTTTTTGTATTTTCAGAATACCATAGAGCTTATGAAGCACCAATACTGTGGCAACATATTCAGGCTGCTAAGAAGGTGTCAATCAACAAGAGTTACAACTGATTGAATGTGCCTTTATTTAATGAACAATTTTAAATGTGTTGTTATTATAAATACTACTGTTATTAAATCAATTCCTTTAACATACTGTAAATGCTCATTTTTTTTTGGTATTATAATAACATGATCTTCATCGCCCAAATGTTGCCCCAGTGTGGCGACAACTTTTTTAATTTGGCGAAAGTAAGTGGCGACAACTTTTGAAAGCCCAGAGGGAACCCTGCAGAGTTACATTACTTTGCCTGCACAGGCCCATTATGATAGTTAGTAAGTGTTTCAAGTATGAAAGCAATAGCTTTGATACTTAAGGAATAAAATGGACCTAAACACAAAACTTAACCAAAATTTTCAATTTTCTAAGTATAAAAAGGGCACATAATTCTGTCAAAATGCATGCCAGAGTTATCTAACTTTGCCTGCCCAGTCCCCTCATGATAGTAAGTAAGTGTACCAAGTTTGAATGCAATAGCATTGATACTTTCTGAAAAAAGTGGACCTAAACGCAAAACTTAACCAAAATTGTCAATTTTCTAAGTATAAAAAGGGCACATAATTCAGTCAAAATGCACGCCAGAGTTATCTAACTTTGCCTGTCCAGTCCCCTCATGATAGTAAGTAAGTGTACCAAGTTTGAATGCAATAGCATTGATACTTTCTGAGAAAAGTGGACCTAAACGCAAAACTTAACCGGACGCCGACGCCAAGGTGATGACAATAGCTCATAATTTTTTTTCAAAAAATAGATGAGCTAAAAATAAAAGTCTGTAAAAGAAAACTTATTTCATCTTGTTTAAACAAACACCTTTACTGCATCTGTACACATCAACTGCATGCCCATATTTGGAAATCTGGATGAATAATGGAACTTTCATATACCCCAGGGATGCAAATAAACTGGACGAAAGCCGAGCGTATGGGTGGTTTTGAAATAATCAGTATATTTTTTTTAAGCATGGAAAGCCTACCTAAAAATTTGCATGTAGTTCAGTGAAATGATGCTGATTAAGAAAATAATATATTAGATTATATTTTGAAAGGTGCCCTACACGGGTGCTCTACCTTAAGGCTTGTGACTTATGCCTATGTTATAAAACATACAATTTTTTTATTCAAAATTTAAGCGATCATCAATGAGTTAGCCAATGCAAAAAAATATCTCACATCCTAACCTTGGTAAACACGTATTTAACCACAGTGCCCTTTGCACTGACAGCTGGACGCCGCATTTTTTCCTTGCCATCCTGGAACACAATCAGTGTGGGAAGCTGCTTGGAAAACGAGGAGTTGCTCACTTTGAAGCTGTAACAGTAAACATACATGATTGATTCCCAGTCATTATAAGTTTGAATACAAGTCTACTGTAATAAGGGCTCTGTAATAAGGGATACAACAAAATAATAGGACATGATGAATTAAGTTGCCGATCCTGTCCTATATTCATATATATATATTAAACTGAAAAACGTGATAGAAAGAAAGCAATTTTACTTATGTATTTTCCGGTCCCTTTGTTAGATTACCAATCCATTTTTTTACTATTTATTTTGCCACAATTGCATAGAAGGCCTCAGGCTTATTGAAACCCTATCAAGTCCGTCAAATAATCAATTAAAATATGTTATAACATTATGAATACTAAGTTTGCAAAAGTAACTTTTCACAACCTTTCCGGAATAAAAATATTTGTTATACTGACTTAAGCAGGCATTTATTAGACAGTCATAGCGCTTTGTCAATGGATTGATTATCACTTGCATTATCTTATCATAATAAGCTGTTAACAAACATAGTATAACCATGTGTTAATAGTAAAAAAATATGTTTTATCTGTATATTTGTATACAGTCAGAACAGAGAACAGTAATAAGTCAAGGGAACTGGCCAAAGTGACCGTTGTCTACGAGTGACCGCTATTCTCGGATCACCACTTTTTAGATGGTTGGTCAGATGGTAGTATTGCCACGTCGTTACCCCACCCAGTCGTTCGCACACGATGTAAAACAAAGGCTCATTGACAATAACTAGGCCTAGGCATATTAACATTAATAATTTCTATTAAAGAATACAGAATAATGTTTAATAAATTGATTTAACTTCACAACTATTTTCAAACTGAATCTATGACTTTATAAACCATATTATTGTTGTCAACTCATGCATCTCGCTCATTCAATAAATCTGAGAGTTCGTATTACATTCATTGGGAAGTATTTTTAAGTAAAGATTGGCATGTGTCATTGATGTCATGTCCAAACAAATATAAAAAGCAGAATCGCTGTCAAAAACCCAAAGTACGGTATATGTAAAGCTGTATTGTTCTTATTCAAAGAAAAAGACCCCAAAATCTTGTTAAAAATATTGAGTTTTTTTTATAAAAGTTGCCAATTATGTATATTTTTACTGAACAGACGAACACTAATCCTTTTATCGCCTTCTTTTAACAACATTTGCCAGCTTAGTGTTGTTTTTAACACTATCAGCTATCAAAATCTATTGTCACACGCTCATGCTTAGTCGTTATGACTGCAGCTGATGATTGCTTCTAATACACATTGTTATTGTTACGTGCATCTGTTACACACTCTTATTGTTACGTGCATCTGTTACACATTCTTATTGTTACGTGCATCTGTTTTGTTTGTGTTCTTAATGTTCATGACCATGACCGTTGTTTTTAGTTCTAACATGACTTTTGGAGTGAAATATACTGGGCATTATGGACAATTGACCGCTATTCTCAAGTGAACTAAATTGTTTTCGTCTGGGGAAATCCAGACTGACCGTTGTTTGCAATTGACAGTTATTCTCAAGTGACTGTTAGGTCAGTTTTGACTGTTTATATATGTTCATGTTGTTTTTCATATTATTTAAATAACAGAAGAATGAATTCATTACTAACTTACTAATTTATATTTATTCACAGTTATTATCCCAATAGTAACATTCAAATCATGCTTCAATTCAGATGAGTAATAATATAACAACATAATGTCCACAATCCTTCAAAGTCAGTACCAGGCAATACTAGTACCATGTGACAATACAAACAATGATGAACTTCCAGTGACTAATCATTTAATTGCTTTATGACAGCATGGGTATAGGATTTTATTTCTACATAAAAATTTTATTTATTATATGACTCGATCTTATTACAAGATTGTTTGTTACAGGGAATCTGTGACTTCCTTTCGGTATGAGAATTTCTTTTCTTATAACTTTTCTGGAGTTTCATGATTATATAAGAAACTATTAACAAGAAATAAATTTATTGGCGTCGCCCTCGAGGGCGGCGACTAGTATGTAATGCATTTTTTTTTCGCTTATGGGAGAAGTTATTTTACAGATCAATGTATATTTTTTTGTTTTAAAAATATCTTGCATAGTGGTAATTTTTTGTGTAAATTAGTGTAAATAAGTACTGCATTTGTGCCTATTACATTTATTACAACATTTATTGCCAATAATGCAAAGCTAATTGTTTTAATTAATAACTGATCCACAACTGATCACAGGGGAAAGATCACAGGGACTGGGCAAATACACAAAACTATCTGGTTTTGTATAAAAACAAATGATGTTTTGTATAAAAACAAAACATTATCAAAATATATTTATTTTGTGGTTTTTCTAATTTGCTTATTTAGTGGAGAATCAATGTAGTACGATATTTGACGACCTATCGCGCAAGCAAGTTTATTAGAAGGCGTAGTGGTACGAAAACGTACACTGTATTAGTTTATTAATAGACATATAATAACGATCACTATACACAACTTCACCAAATAGCAGTACATAAGTGAATGTCAGCCAGAATAGCTCAGTTGGGAGAGCGTTAGACTGAAGTTGTTTACGCAACAGTCATCTAAAGGCCCCCCGGTTCAATCCCGGGTTCCGGCACAAACGGAACAGTTCGGCGGCTGACAATTTTTTCAGTCAGGTTAATAAATAAAATAAAGCTTTATTTTATGTAGATATTTTAAAATCCATTTAACTACAATTTGACATTTTTATTAAAATTAATGGTTGCAACATGGTGACAACGTTAATTAAAATTTCTTACATCACTTAAATATCTTATAAAAAATACACGTGTTTTTATATTAACAAATAAATGCAAACAACACATCTATTGTCCATGTATTTTTATGGTTGTCTATCATAGGCGTATCCCTACCACATATAAATTGCGAAGCGCGACACGTATAATTGATTGTAACAATGAGTTGCGATAAAGGAAGCAGCCGCTTATCAAGGAGGAGCTGTGTCCCAGCAACCTGTATCCCTAGAGTCAAGCACTCCTCGGAGTGTTTTTTTTAAGAACCACATAAAGAGTGCGAAGCGCGACACGTATTACTATCCAGGTGGTATGGGCCCTTTAGCATTATCCGACCATTACGTCCATAGTTATCTTCCTTAGAATTTGAGAAATTTTGAAATTCTTGTTCGAAGTCCAAAATTTTCATTTGATTGTTCCCAAACTTTCACAGGTTATTTTTTATCAATGAGGACCCAACCCAAACTCTATATGAGCAATATCGGACCATAAGTCCAGAATTATGTCTCTTTGAATTTAAAAATAAAAGTGAACAAGAGCGCCGCATGACGGAGCAATATACGCCCGATTTGTGTGCCATTGGAGATGATACACTGATGATTGATGTATTTGTTTTGGAAATAAGCAAAAAAAATATTGCATGTGTTAATCGGTTGCATGTCTCCAATCAGACCTGACTGATATATAATCTATATACTACCTCTGACCAAGTTTGGTGAATTCAACTTGAACTAGAGCTTTGTCACTGAATGTGACTTATACCCCCATACCACTTTGACGCAGGATAAAAAGTTGTTTAAAAGTTTCGGATGAATACAATTTGAATTAGAGTCCGGACAAAGTGGCGCCGTTGAAAATGCACTAATTGACCCTATGACCTAGTTCTTGACCCGACATGACCCATATTCGAACTTGACCTAGATATCAACTAGATGCAACTACTGACCAAGTTTGGTAAAGATCGGATGAATACAATTTGAATAAGAGTCCGGACAAAGTGGCGCTGTTGAAAATGGACTAATTGACCCTATGACCTAGTTTTTTACCTGGCATGACCTATATTCGAACTTGGCCTAGATATCAACTAGATGCAACTACTGACCAAGTTTGGTGAAGATAAGATTTATACAATTTGAATTAGAGTCCGGACAAAGTAAAATGCACTAATTGACCCTTTGACCTAGTTTTTGACCCAGCATGACCCATATTCGGACTTGACCTAGATATCAACTAGATGCAACTACTGACCAAGTTTGGTGAAGATCGGATGAATACAATTTGAATTAGAGTCCGGAGAAAGTGGCGCCGTTGAAAATGCACTAATTGACCCTATGACCTAGTTTTTGACCCGGCATGACCCATATTCGAACTTGGCCTATATATCAACTAGATGCAACTGCTGACCAAGTTTGGTGAAGATCGGATGAATACAATTTGAAATAGAGTCCGGACAAAGTGGCCCCTTTGAAAATGCACTTATTGACCCTATGACCTAGTTTTTGACCCGGCATGACCCATATTCGAACTTGGCCTAGATATCAACTAGATGCAACTGCTGACCAAGTTTGGTGAAGATCGGATGAATACAATTTGAATTAGAGTCCGGACAAAGTGATGCCTTCCGCCCGCCCGCCGCCCGCCCGCCAAGGGGTTTCACATAATACGTCCCGTATTTTATACGGGCGTATAAAAACTGCTTGGTTAGGTGATTATGTCAACATTTTTCATCAGATTCTTTCCAAACTTACAGTGTCTTCATATCAATGAGCATTTTTACCTCATTTAAAATGACAAACATCGGGACAATAAGTCCAGAATTTTTTCTATTGAATTTGACAAAATAAACAATTTCCACTTGTTTAAAAGATTTCACAACTTTCGTCTGAATCTTTCCAAACTTGTTAAGTGTTTTTATATCAGTATTACTCGAACCCTATTGAAAGTGATGAATATCAGAGCAATAAATCTAAGAATTATGAAATGCAGCTTCTTTATACAATTTACAGTTTTCATTCATTTTTTTTTTAAACTTTTACAGTGTTTTCATATCAATGAGTACTCAACCCCTATCATAAATGAGCAACGTAAGAATAAGTTCAGAATCATCTCCCCTTGAAGTTGAGAAAAATATGAAATTACGCTTACAAGATGAAGCAGATTTTTTAAAACCTACACAGTTCTGTTCCATTAATGAAAACTGCACACGGATACCAGTAAAAAAAAGAAAACCAATGTAAATAAAATGAAATATGAAATATTTAGGCGTTACAACACAAAATCATAGATAATGGTTATTTGGGGGTGATAACACATCATAAATATTGGTTTTTTGGGGGTTATAACACAAAATCATTGATAATGGTTATACCAGTATCTTTTTCTATTTTGTTTAAAATAATCGGCCAATATATTAATATTTACAGTAGAACAAAAATCGTTTCCTGTAACTTCATTGAGTGCCTATTACACTGAAATTCCCGACGCCATTTGATGCTTTGCATCAATACTTATCTCGTAAGAAATTATATGATAGAAACCAGATAATGGTGAATGCAGAATTAATAATTAACATCACAAATTATGAACACCATGAACACCAACCATGCCAAAAAATAAAGAACACTTACTGGTCTGCAACATCAGAATACCTGCTGACATCAATTTTACCAAACTGCAGGTTTTCCAGATGATACCTAAATGTAACAAAATATGTAAACATTTTAAAAGTAGCTCTTTATCTCGGTTATGGTCTTGTCAAAGTATGGTGAAAATAACAAAACTATGTTACCAAAAAAAAAGCACTTAAAAAAGGGTTTCACATAGTAGTAGCTACAATAATACACTGGGTACATGATCGGCCATGCAACTCTTTTGTAAAAACGATAATTTATTCCATTTAAAAGTTCATAAACACTCAAAGTCAACAAATATTTTGTACAATATTTAAAAAAAACTCAATTTAAAACACATAAAATCAATGTGCCTTAAAACCATAGCCAAAATGTCAACGCTAGATGTGGTCTGATAATATACATGTACATGTAGATTAAACGCAATACAAAATGCTTGTTTTACTTTTTTATGTCACAATATATTCTATGTGAATTTCTGGCTATGATATCTTGAAAGATTGGCTTTAGGCAGCTTTGGAAGCATAATGTAGTTCTTATAAATACGTCGTTCTTCCAACCCTGCCCGAAGCCAGTCTCGTGTTCGCTTGTAAATGCTCGAATATCATGGCGGAATATTAACATGGAATACATTGTCACACACAAAATAAAAATCAGCATTTTGTATCTCGTTAAATCTATGTTACCATACCACATCTTGCTTTGAAATGTTGTCTATTGCTATACGCAACACTGATTTTTTATGGCATAACTTTATTTTACAAAATATTTTCGGTTTTAAGTATTTATGTTACTTATATAATTTATTTTAAAAAGCATACTCAGCAGATATTTCAGAAAAGATGGGAGCAACTGACACACAGGATGGTGACCAGGCAGCATAGAAGCACACGACCCATGTGATACGCTTGTCACGAGCTATCTCATTCTACAAGTAAAAAAAATGCGTTTATAAATATTTTGATAGCAGTATTTTTTTTAATAAAGTGCAAATTAACTGAAAAGAGTTATGTAATAAAATATATAGTAATTGAAAAACACTGATGAAGTAGGCACACCTCGTAGTGATTGGAAGCTCCTTCCTGGATACATGTTAATTAAGATATTATATTAATTATGAAATAACATTTTATTAAGAAAGACATGGAATTTGTGTGGGTAGCCCATCTGAAAAATGATCAAGAATTCAATAGATCATTTCCTTTAATTCTTCAAAATATTTCTTTGAGCTATCCCTGAATTGGAGTTGTAGATATAATATTTATAAATATATCACCTTTAAATGGGGACCTCTGAAGTATGTTATGAATTCTGGTCCTTTGTAAACTGGCCTTGGTAGGAAGACAAAGTGCACTGTAAATGAGAAAAATCATCATACATGTATTAAAGAAAGTTACAGAACCGGGTATGTAACGTTGAGCCCCACAAAACAGAAGCTTTTATGCAGCATTAATAATATTGAATAAAATGTTAAAAATTATTTGAAAATTGTGCAACAATATGCAATTATTGTGTATGCATGTCTATAAAGCTTAACAAATATTACTTTACAAAAATATGAAGCAGGGCTTTTTTTCGTTCTTTAACCGGGCTGTTGTATTCCCCCAAGAAAAAGCCCATTCCACAATATTTATTTCCTCAAAATGAAAGAATTTTATCCAATTTATAAGTTTGCTTTGTTTATATTTTTCCCCTATAACGGAAGGCATCTTTCCCTGCACAAAGAAAAAATGTCCTGTGATAATATCTAAAGAGATCTGACATGCATTTTAGTTGAACTTACAAGGAATGAATTAAACCCTTTACCATTTAGATATGTTTTTTTTTAAACCTTTGTAGTCCCTTAAAAAGTAATATTTAATAGAAGACCTTTCTTACCAAATTCAAGTTTTAAAGGCTTCATTTCCAACCCTTAGATGATCAGCAGCAAACGGCATAAAACCTGAACAGACTGTGAGTTACTCGTAGGCTGTTCTGGTCATATGCCGTTTGAAAAAGCCATTTTCACTTTGCTCCTTATGGGGTTATGGGTTAACTGAAAATCCAAGTCTAAAGGAAATAATGTTCAAAGTTCACATGATAAAATAGGAGGAAGGGTTGTAGAGCAAAATTAGACACACTGCTTCTTTTTGATTCCTGCCCCCCCCCCCCACACAGCCCTTGACTGGTAAGAACAAAATAAACAAAATAGTATGAAAATGTTTTGAAATAAAGTAATGTTTGCAACTAATTAATAGCTTATGAAAGCCTATATTAAAACAACTTTATTACAAGTGTTTGGCTTGTAATTTTTCTGTAACCATACTGGTACATGTATAGCTTTCCACACTGCCCCTTATGAGCAGTAGCCTAGCTGCACCTTTTGTTATTCCTTCAGAATTATATGCAATTTACACATGCATAACAAGAGCTGTGTTTGTGAAACACAATGCCCCTACTGCTCCGCTTTGAAGCCATATATTTGACCTTTGACCTTGAAGGATGACCTTGACCTTTCACCACTCAAAATGTGCAGCTCCATGAGATACACATGCATGCCAAATATCCAGTAGCTATCTTCAATATTGCAAATGTTATGACCAAGGTTAAAGTTTTGAGACAGACACACACATACAATGACAGAAAGACAGACACATAGTTACAATGACAACCAGGGGGCATAATAAAAAATTGTATACTTACACAAACAAAATATGCAGTACATAAATGCATACAACACATTTGTTTCGTAGAACAGGATGATGTTCAAAGCTTTGGCAAACAAACAGGCAAGTGTCACATATTCTGCTGCAGTAGCTGAAACAACACCAATATACCTGTAAAGCTTACCATTCCAAAGAGCTACAGTCTATTTAAACCTTCAGTATTTGAACATTTATTAGTCAATTATTGTTATTTTAGTTGCAAACTTTTATATGATTGAGTTCCATACTTTGCTAAAGTTTATAGTTAAATTTTAATATCCTTCTGAAATTAACCAAAAATAGAAGCTAAATTAAACAACAGCTAAAGTAGTACCTTGTTTTCTGTTCTTCAAAACAATAACGCAGCCAAGAAAAGTGAACCACTCCCAATGTTTCTGAAATCAAATTAGAGTTTCTAAGTATGGAAAGTAATGTTTTTTTACTTGAGTTTCTAAGTATGAAAAGTAATGTTTTTTTACTTGAAAGCATAAGGCTGCCAAATCTTTGTGAACACATGTGAAATTTGTTTCATTTTTCCTTTTGACACTCTAATCAATGTCACTGATGTACAGCTAAACACAGATTTTTGATAGTGTTTGAAGACATACATGTATCAACGATAATATAATGATGTTTCAATTAATGAAAATATCCTATGTACATGAAACTTATCTGGTAATACATGTAGTTTAATAATGAGGTGTAAAACATGACTTTGCTGGGATAAAAAGCTTCAGAGTTGTCACAGACAGGCCAAAAACAATATACCCTCGATCATTCAATACAGGGGCATAAAAATATAAAAATAAAAATAAATATGGGGGGGGGCCTTCAATTAGGAACTTTATGACAGCAATTGGAAATTTTGTAGTTTTCTTCCTTATTGGGAAAGTGACGTTTTCTGGTTTTCTGATACAAGCGATAGTCAATGTATCACATTTGAGCACGCCTGTTTTTAAGTAATCGTCGAACTGCGAAAATAATAAATAACATTTAAATTAACAACGGATATCATATGGTTATTAGAGAATAATTTGATGCGTGTGTCAGATAAAGCTAGCCTTGAGACTAAAGTTGAGATGAAAACAACAATTTTTCATAAGAAATCTTAGTGTCACGGAAACGAGGCAATGTTGGAAAATTGGAGTCCAGTCTACTCGCAAAGTTAAAGCATTTAAGATGAGTATCGTTTGAAATGGAAAGGGACAAACATTATTTGATTAATATATTAGTGGATCTGTGTATAATCAGATTCATATGCATATTATGCTTTATTATGTTTGTCACGCTGACCCATTTACTGAAAGAGCATTGAATGGAGGATGGCAAATGCAAGATATTGAAAGGTAAACAAATTAAATATATTATTTTAACTCCGTATTATACGGTATAATACATCATTAGGACAACAAGAATATATAAACGTGTTTGTTAATATTTGTTTATGTTTTCCCCATATGATATTTAATTTAAAATATAACTGTATTAAACTTAATACTCTTTTAAAGAGGTTATGATTAAACTGTGTACTTAAGAATCTATAGAGTATTACAAGTTTAATACGCATGTGAAAGGGTATTATCGGTTACTAAACATTGTCTTCACTGTCAGAAGAATTGAAAGCAGCACTTTATAATATATAAAAATGCTGTCAAACATGCAATTTATAACGATTTTAATTAAGTTACTTATAATTATATTTCTAATGCTTGATTTTTTCCAATTTTATGGTTTATCACGCTATTTTTCCCAATTTCATGGTTAATTGCTGTAATTTTTCCAATCCAAAAAGCACAGGCTGTAACAAATAAAAGCAAAACAAGAATATCAGTGAAACTGATGGATGCTCCCCGATGATGGGCTTTGTCAATGTATGTGTTAATAATCACCTAAAATAATAAATTATTAGCCTCGGTGACCTTGACCCCAGTGACCTCAAACCTCATCAAAAGGTAGAGGTCCATGCATTGACAGGGTTGGCATATTGACCGGTCAATTGAGTATTGACCGGGCCGGCGGTCAATACCCGGTTAAAACCGGTCAATACTGGTCTTTACTGGTCAATACTGGTCGATTGAAAATTGTAGCATTTAAACATCACAAAGGAGCCATTTTATATTAAATGAATAATTATTCTGTAATTGATAAACTCTTTTCTGAGTTATTTATTGTAAAAAAAATCTTAAAAGCTGTAAAAAGTTACTTCTTTATTATTTATGGAAACAGCCACAAATACATAAGGACTAAGGCAATACCTTTATCTCAGTGTATCACATCTGCTACTAAAGTATTATTACTATTGTAGGTACCATAGTATTTCACTTATCTATTGATATATCTATTTGATAAGCAGATGGACAAACAGAACTCTTGTGTATTCTAGGGTAATAAATCTGGCCTCTAAGCCTTAATTGGTAATAAAATGCATGCAGTGTTATGTCTCTGATATTGACAATTAAGCAAATCTGCCCTTAGGCTATTTCATATCACTCACACAAAAGGAGATTGCATTGTACTTAATAGTTACTTTTAACTTGTTTTCTTTCTGTATTAAGAGGGTTTTTTCCCTTTCATATTTAAACGTTCAATTGGTATTCAAATGAATAAACAATCAAAGTTCTTGATTTTGCCAAAAAATAATGTTTTCTAATTGTGGGTCTACTCTTCTTTTAAATTATTTTTTCTTTTAATAATTATTTCTTAATATGTTTTTTATTTTTATATCAATGGAAAATGAAAGATTTTTTCACTATTTTGTTTAAAAAGTATTTAAAGAAATCAATGCAAAAATACATGACAAGTAAGGATCATGTCAAAAAGGTGCCATTTAAGGCCCTATCATCAGTTTTGGGTACCCTAACCTGTATAGGTGAAAAGACTGTTAGAAGACTGTAGGGACAGTGGGGCATGAGAAACAACTCATACACAGTAATTGACAGGTTCAGGTTCTTGTTGAATCAAGAACAGAATTATCTGAGCATTCATTATTCATTACAATTTTTAAAAAAGTTCAATCGACCAGAAAAATCCAATTGATCAACTTTGACTAATTTGCAAATTTTGAGTGATTGGCCTACAAATTGCATGAACAGGTATAAAATAGTGGGTATTAATAGCTTAAGACATTGTTGGCAACATGTCTGTTTAATTTATATTATCAATATTGTTTAATTAGGCATGGAATATAAATCAAAATTGGGGGTAAAGTTCAATCGACCAGTATTGACCAGTAATGACCACTTCGGGAGTATTGACCGGGGCGGTTTTAACCGGTTAAAACCGGCGGTTAAAACCGGGGGTGGTCGATTGGTGCCAACCCTGCCATGCAAGGTACCTACATGCCAAATATGAAAGCAATTGGTAAAGTATTGAAGGCGCTATGAGAAACAGAAGCAAATGTGTGACAGAAGGAAGTCTATTATTGGCCTCGGTGACCTTGTCCCGAGTGACCTCAAACCTCATCAAAAGGTAGAGGTCCATGCAAGGTACCTACATGCCAAATATGAAAGCGATTGGTAAAGTATTGAAGGCGCTATGAGAAACGGTAGCAAAAGTGTGACGGAAGTAAGTAAGTAAGTAAGGAAGGACAAACTGGCAACTATATGCTCCGCCGAAATTTTATTTCGGAGAGCATAAAAACACTGCCTCAGAGCTCCAGATAAGGGCCGTACAGCCGTAAATACGCCTTTTTCATGAAGATTTATGCATTTATTTTTATAAACTGGAAGTACAATTACGACATTAATATCCATTTTACGCATTTACGAAAAAATTCTGGCCGCACCGATACGTCTGCGTCAGCGCGGCGTGATTTGTTGGTCTCTAACCTAACGGCGCTTTTCGTTAATTTAAATTACCGAAAAGTTGTAGACTGAGTTCATATATTATTGTCTATTCTGTCGCGTGATTTCCTGTAACGTGTAAGTCCGTCAAAAACGATATGTCTGCGCGAAATTGAATGCCGGCTTAACCGAAAGCGGCTCAAAACAACACTTTGTTGTCATATAATGACTACATACGGTGTCTTCTAACCATCCTGACATTAAATCTGTCAGCCCAGAAATAGACCTTGTCGCCCCAATATTAAACGATTTGATTGCATCGGTGGCGTAAAAGGATAGCAGACACGATGGGAAACGGATCAGACAGTGAAATAAGTGTTAATTTACTTAGCTTACTAGTTGGCTTGTGTTTTCTTGTCAAGAAAAATTAAGAAATAGTATTATATAGTCATGATTAGCATCATAATTCAGAATGGAAAACTTAATGCAGTATCTGTTTAAGAAGCTACATATACTTATTATAATTGCTGCAAATGTTTCTATAAAGTCAATTATACACCCTTCAATATCCCAGAACACGGGTAGAACAGTACTACCTGTATTTTTGGATATGGTAGTACAGGTACTAACTGATTTTAAGCGTTACTCATTTTCTTTCTGTCAGTGGCAGTACCGTTACTTATTTCACAAATCCTTATCTGGAGCTCTGCTGCCTGAATGTGACATTTTTTTATCCGATCCGAATTTTATCCGAAAGTACATCCACTAAAAAACAACTTACCAATTCAAGGGTGCAGTCCTCAAACAAACAATCGCATATCGGCGAGATTAGTTTCAAAACAAAAAATGATATTGCAAGAAGTATATTCACGCAGAAATGTGGCACTAGAAAGGTTTTTGCCACCTGTCCTAGATAACCGAATTTCAGCAGAGGTCGAAGAAGACCGATTGCGTCCATTTTTGTTTGACAAGTGAAGTGTGTATAAAGCCCCAAGTAGAAATTAATCTTTTTCTCCTGAGAGGTCACAGGGGCAGGTCGGGCTACCGTAACCTCGTGAAGAGGCCAGTAGGACCTGTAAATAAACTCTGAAACACACACACACAGTCCAAATAACGAGAGACTGTAGTCGAGTTGGTCATTCTTACCGGATATGTTCGGGTATTTTCTTTCAATAGTAAGCCATTGTTATCCATCGAAGCTTTGGGCAGTTTGACAATAGAAGTGTAATATTATGCCGCAAACCACTAGCTGCGTCCCATTTTGTTCTCGAAAAGGAAGATACAATTATCCAAAAGATCAACATCGTCCAGCAGTATGGGCAAAGATCTATATTAATAGATCTTTGGTATGGATGCAAGCAGCTATAGGGACCTATCACTTGGAGACTTTTCTAACGCAATACTTTCCAACCATGAATATTGCAGTAATTAGTTAAGATTTTGATTTAAAATGCACATGTGTTCATTTGACTATAATATTTGCAAGATAACGATACAATCATTCGTCCGTGAAAATCGGGCGCTTTTGCACGTAGGTCCCTGACGTGGGGTGGGTGTGGTTTATTTTTTTGCACAGAACATGGTGAAAAATCGAAATGATTCTATTTGTATATCATATTTTCATTTTAGGTGTGTTGATACGCCAGGAAAACATAAAATTAATTAAAAATTCAATCTGTCTCATATAAAATTTCAGTAGCGCAACATCGCAATCACTTGCCGAAGCATCCGATCGTCACGGATGAATAATTTAATCTTTTACTTGCGCATGCTGTACTCAAGTGCTTACGCGTACAATTCTCAAAATATTTACGCATAACTGAGATATTTAATTTTGAAAAATCCTGCGTTCGAAAAGTCAAGACGTGTAGACTGTAGTACAACGCTGTATAATTCCGATTTAATTTCAATTTCACCATTCTCGGTGTGTTTTTTACACCAGGAAAACATACAATTACGCTCGATTGGTCATTGTCGGCCCGGGTACTTCTTACATGTACCCAGGGTACTCTTAAGTATACTTACATGTACCCCAGGTACGGTAAATATACTAAAAAGTACCCGGGAATGTTAACGCCTACGGTAATCGGTCTTTGTCGGCTATTTTTATTAACTATGTTCACATGTACGTCAATTTTCAGTTAAATGGCCTCTATATTCTCGGAACTCATACTCAAAAAGCATAATGATGATTTTTCTCTTTGGTCTGTCTTGTATGATGGTGTAGGATGGTTGCCAGTCTATTGTAAAAGTTGTCCTCAACCTCTATACTGTCGTTTGTCGGGGCGTAGCACTGGATTATGTCCACCATGATTCTCTTCTTTTTTGTAAGGAAAGATGTCCGTGGTCCGTGTGCCATCCACCCGATGAGCCTCTCTGTGCCGACTTGAAAAGAATCAGGGCTACTCCATGGGTGTGTGCTGCATCCTCCTGCTCATGCCCCGAGAACAATGTTCAGTAACTTACCGGAAGTCAGTCGCTTCTGCCCAGAGCAAGGCCATCTTGATTCACTGATACCTAGGATGGTGAGATTTAACTTTCTAATCTCTGCGGCTACTTGTGCTGTCTCCCCGGTCTCATACATGGTTCGGACATTCCGTGCACCGATGGTGGTGTTATCCTGGTGGAGAGGATGGTCTTCGGCCTGATGGCTTCAAGTTGACACTGGTTTTCACCGTTCGGCATCATACATCGTCCACCTTCTCCCAGGTCCGTGATGGCGTTTCTGTAGCAATAAGGTTTCAACAGGGTAGGGTAGCTAGCCCTACCCTCCTCCTTTTTAGCAGGGGCTTGTCCTTGGCGGAGTTAGCGCTTTGTATTATTCCGTACATATGATGTCATGTAGTTTATTGTTGATTGGGTGTTGTAATGCGTCTTATGGGCGGATATATGTCAAGTTGTCACAGTGTGGTGTCAGATAAGATATATGACCTCCCCCAATCAAATCAAATGTGTAGTATAAACATTGATCGCTATCCGACTAGGGTCCAACAGGGGTAAAACACCCATACCCCCTTTAATCTACACATGACCTTGTTTTAATTTTATCACATAATTTTAACGGAAGTTGTATTTGAATTTTTAATGAATCAATTTATTTTTCTAGCAAGTATCTGTTCTGTGTCGAAAATTATTATCGGTACAACGTATCCATATTTACACGATCGTACTGTAGACTTTAATAAAATGAAAGAAATCTACAATACATTGTGTTTTGTTTCCGGCATGTGTGTTAGACAAAAAAGACAATTTTATTTGCACCACTCCGTGTTCCCTTCACTTTGGTCATCTTGAGCATCTGCACAAGATTTCTCGCTTTCCGAATCACATTCAGAAAAATCTTACTGGCAATCACTAAATTCCGTCTCACACATGTAAGGTTCATAAGAAAAAATTGCATAATCTCTATCATTGCGTCGCACCGAAGTGCGGCGACTAGTATGTAATACGTTTTTTTCGCTTATGGGAGGAGAAGTAATTTTACGGATCAATGTATATATTTTTGTTGTCAGAAAATCTTGCATAGTGGTGATTTTTTGTGTAAATTAGTGTAAATAAGTACTGCATTTGTGCCTATTACATTAATACAACAGTTATTGCCAATAATTCAAAGCTAATTGTTTTAATTAATAACTGATCACAGGGACTGGGCAATAATAAAATATCACAGGGACTGGGCAAATACGCGAACCGGTGAATCTTTCTGGTATTGTATAAAAACAAAACTTCTTTGTTCCACTATCCTAGCAACCTCCTAGTTACTAATAAAGGCGCTATAGAGCAAGAAGCGCGACACATATTATTAATAGTAATAATGAGTCTTGATAAAGGAAGCAGCCGCTTATCAATGAGGAGCACCATCACAGCACCCCAGTCTCATTACTATCAAGTCCTCCTACAGGTTGTTTTTTTAAGAACCACATATAGAAGGCCGCAGGCCTGACCCCTATCTTGCCAGTGGTATGGACCCTTTGGTATGGACCTTTAACCCCGCTCACTATCCAGCGTTTAAATTTACGGGTTTACATTTAAACCGACTATTCATAGCTTATTAATATCTTAGTAAGATGGTGATTTTTCAAGCGGTTCCGTAGTGTAGTGGTTACGCGCTCGCTTCACATGTGAGAGGCCCAAGGTTCGAGCCCCAGTAGAATCAAATTATTTTATTTGTGTTCTATGTTCACTTTTTGTTTTGATGTAGACATTTTAGTTTAAATAAATATGCTGTTTTATTCTAAAACTTTTACAGTGTTTTCATATCAATGAGTACTCAACTCCTATCGTAAATGAGCAACATAAGAATAAGTTCAGAATCATCTCCCCTTGAAGTTGAGAAAAATATGAAATTACGCTTACAAGATGAAGCAGATTTTTAAAAATCTACACAATTCTGTTCCATTTATGAAAACTGCACACGGATGCCAGTAAAAAAAGGAAACCAATGTAAATAAAATGAACTATGAAATATTTGGGAGTAACAACACAAAATCATAGATAATGGTTATTTGGGGGTTATAACACAACATCATAGATAATGGTTATTTGGGGGTTATAACACAAAATCATAGATAATGGTTATACCAGTATCTTTTTCTATTTTGTTTAAAATAATCGGCCAATATATTAATATTTACAGTAGAAAAACAATTGTTCCATGTTACTTCATTGAGTGCCTTTTACACTGAAATTCCTGACGCCCTTTGATGCTTTGCATCAATACTTATCTTGTATTCCATTTAAATGTATTTATATTTTTGTTGCGAGAACGTTCATATCCAAAGACCTATTATGCCGGTCCGTTATTGCGGGCGAACGAACCTACGTCCCTACCAGTTTGATTGAAAATGGTGATTAGATAGGAATGTAAACATTTTGCAGGCAAAGTAAAGTGGTTTAATGTTCCAGCGCAATCACAACGAGTTGGGTCACAGAGCATGGTTATTGTTTAACACTTTTGTTACTTATACAACCTATCCTGTATTCCTCAAGGGACGTAGGTGCAGTGTATCGTTGCTGTACCACGGGCACTTAACCAGGACCAACGGCGCCTCAGGAATCGGGGCGTCACCACTTACACCTCTCTTGAGGCTGAGATTACATAATCAATGCTCAAGTACAGTCTTCAAATTATAACAATCAATACAACATATTGAATAATATTTTAAATGTGTAGTATTTCAATAGCCATTATTTAACTATATCCTTAACCAATTTTGAACGACTGAAATTTGACCCACTTTGACTACAATAAAAATAAAATCACCGTAAGGTCACAGGAGCAGGTCCACCCTATAGATGTACCCATACGAAGAGGCTGATGGATCGGTAAATAAAACTTGCACTTGTCTTGAGAAACGTTAGCTACTATATTATTACTGTAAGATTCTGATTTGAATGAAGTGTTTTATTTTATAAATTCAATTTAACAAATTTAGCGAGACATTAGAATGCCTGTTCTTACACTTAATGCGGGGATGACAATCAATATTTCATAAAAAGGTCACAAACTGCATTTAGTATAGTTCCACTCGGACAGATTGGTTGGAACAATAAAATATGGTATTCATATTGCTGATTGCATAGAAACCAATTCCTGCATAACATGTGTTTCTACATATGATATACATAATTTACATTTATGTGCATACGGATTAAGTATGGGTAGTTCATATATCTATCAAAAGGTTATTCAAATAATTAACTGAAGTAAGATCATATATATATATATTTATATATTTCAAGAGGAAGTTAATTTTTATATTTATATATATATATATTAAAAGAATGGCATTTAGTTAACATTTTGTTTATTAGAAAAACCAGTAATAAATGTATACACTTTTTTCAAGTATTTGCAATATCTACACATAATAATAATTAACAACAAATATCAAGATTAAAAGATAACACACACACAAGTCCTGATATGATATCTGTATCACTTTTTCTTTGCCCCCTTAGCAGAGTTGCGTCCACTCTTCTTGCCTCCACCCTCTGCTATGTCGAGTTTCTTGTTGAGAATCTCCTCTGTAGACTTGAGCTGGTCGTCCATGGTCAGCTTCATCTTCTTGATCTCCTCAGACAGGTATGTCTGGATCATCCCTCGCAGCTCCTTCCTTGCTTCAGACTCATCTAGATAACATGGCAAAAACACATTAGTTTATCAAATTAATCCCCTCAGACAGGTATGTCTGGATCATCCCTCGCAGCTCCTTCCTTGCTTCAGACTCATCTAGATAACATGACAAAAACACATTAGTTTATCAAATTAATCCCCTCAGACAGGTATGTCTGGATCATCCCTCGCAACTCCTTCCTTGCTTCAGACTCATCTAGATAACATGGCAAAAACACATTATTATGCCCCTGGATCGAATGATAGGGGGTATATTGTTTTTGGCCTGTCTAGCTGTCTGTCTGTCTGTCTGTCTGTCTGTCTGTCTGTCTGTCTGTCTGTCTGTCTGTCTGTCTGTCTGTCTGTCTGTCTGTCTGCTGTCTGTCTGTCTGTCTGTCTGTCTGTCTGTCTGTCTGTCTGTCTGTCTGTCATTGCATGTGTCTGTCATTGTATGTGTCACAAACCTTTAACCTTGGTCATAACTTTTGCAATATTGATGAAAGCAACTTGATATTTGGCATGCATGTGTATCTCATGGAGCTGCACATTTTGAGCGGTGAAAGGTCAAGGTCATCCTTCAAGGTCAAAAGAAAAAATAAAGTTCAAAGCAGCACATTAGGGGGCATTGTGTTTCTTACAAATATATAATATTTATTTTATAAAAATAATTGAATTAAAAATGTTCATGTTATCATAAATTTATGTTTTGATGGCATTGGAAGAGTACTTGTTGTTCACATTTTAAATAATAAATAATATCATGTATTTAAAATGTGTCTATAACACATTTTATTACCAACCATTTTATAGTGTTTGGAAAGTATTAATGTTATTAAGTATTGAAAATGTAACCAACAAATACCAGTACTTTCTAAATGCCATAAAAAATTAAAACAATATAAATTGTTTCAAAAAAAAAAGTTGAGTAACTTGCGAGTATTGGCACATGGTCTTACTCCACAAAAACATAAATTTCCATTCTGGTATGGAAATTACAATCAATACCGAATAATGGACATACTAACTGCTTGCTCATATTTTGATTTTATAACATTATACATTTAATAAATGCCAATAAAACAACGGCTGTTTGTAAAACATGCATGCCCCCCATATGGGCTGTTAGTTGTAGTGGCAGCCATTGTGTGAATACGTTTTTTGTCACTGTGACTTTGACCTTTGACCTAGCGACCTGAAAATCAATAGGGGTTATCTGCCAGTCATGATCAATGTACCTATGAAGTTTCATGATCCTAGGCATAAGCATTCTTGAGTTATCATCCGGAAACCATTTTACTATTTCGAGTCACTGTGACCTTGACCTTTGACCTAGAGACCTGAAAATCAATAGGGGTCATCTGCCAGTCATGATCAATGTCCCTATGAAGTTTCATGATCCTAGGTGTAAGCATTCTTGAGTTATCATCCGGAAACCATTTTACTGTTTCGAGTCACTGTGACCTTGACCTAGTGACCCGAAAATCAATAGGGGTCATCTGCCAGTCATGATCAATGTACCTATGAAGTTTCATGATCCTAGGTGTAAGTATTGTTGAGTTATCATCCGGAAACCATTTTACTATTTCGAGTCACTGTGACCTTGACCTTTGACCTAGTGACCTGAAAATCAATAGGGGTCATCTGCCAGTCATGATCAATGTACCTATGAAGTTTCATGAACCGAGGCGTAAGCATTCTTGAGTTATCATCCGGACACCGTTTTACTGTTTCGAGTCACTGTGACCTTGACCTTTGACCTAGTGACTTGAAAATCAATAGGGGTCACCTGCCATTCATGATCAATGCACCTATGAAGTTTCATTATCCTAGGACTAGGCGTTCGTTAGTTATCATTCGGAAACCATCTGGTGTACGGACCGACCGACAGACCGACGGACCAACATGTGCAAAACAATATATCCCCTCTTCTTCGAAGGGGGGCATAACAAGTTGATAGTACATGTATATAATTATTTCCAAACAAGTTTTCGCGCACTGAAAAACAAAAACCTGGCTGGCTCAAAGAAATTTTGGGACAGCCCTAGCGCTGGTAGATAGACCCCACAACATAATATAATCTGCAAATGTGGTCCTTTGGAAGCATAAACTGCATCCAAGAACAAGTCACTGTGACCTTGACCTTTGACCTAGTGACCTCAAAATCAATAGGGGTCATCTGCCAGTCATGATCAATGTACCTATGAAGTTTCATGATCCTAGGCGTAAGCGTTCTTGAGTTATCATCCGGAAACCATCTGGTGGACGGACGGACCGACCGACCTACCGACATGTGCAAAACAATATACCCCCTCTTCTTCGAAGGGGGGCATAAATATATGAAAACAGCTGATTTTACACAATGAAACAGCGTATGAGATATCCCTGGGCTTCAGGCTATGAATGCTTTATAGGTTAAGTACATGTAAGCTTTTAGCAGATGTGACTTAAACCTGACTCTTAACATTGAATATAGATCCCCGATGTACAGAGGTGATAAAGCTGGCATAGTTTACCATCTCAAGTACACAGATGGCAGTGTATGTGTGATCCATAAATATGAGGTAAAATAAACATCTAATGTTTGCATGACAATCATATATTTTGGCTTCATAGCTTAGTCTAGTTATGAAACATACATCCCCATGGGATTCAGTATAGCATGGTTTCTGGGCACTACAATATATCCATGGTCCATGCAGATACAACCAACATGCCATGAGGTGATCACATACCAGGCTGAGGGGTCTCTACTCTCTCTGGTTCAGGCTCCAGTTCGGGCTGCTCGTCTGTGACCTCAGGCTCACCTTCATCCACTGAAAGATTAGTACCATATTGTAATACCTAATTAATCATTGAAGGTTACTGGATAAGAATGTTTGAAATTAAAGATTCATGATTCATGCAAGTAATTTATGGTTATACATTGTAAACTGATACTTATGGACATCAACAGAATGTACACTCATTTATAATTTATTGACTTTGTGCATGTGCAGGTGTGTATTTCATTGCAGTATACAAGGAAGAAAATAAATAAATGGAACAGAAAAAATATTCAGGATTTTACTTTTATGTATGTTTACATTTAAAATGCTTGAGTTTAAATATTTGGAGCCATCCCAATGGTAAATGCCTTGAGTATCCTTCTGGGACTGACGGAGAGTAGAGCTGCAATGTGTTGTTTTTATTGCATTATATAAACCTGAGCACTTACCATTGAATTCACATATTAATCTGAGAAGTTAAGTGTGCAAATGCTGCTCACAACAACAAAAACACTGTTTATATAGATAAGACAACAAAACAAGGACCTGTCAGAGATTCAAAGCCAAACATACCACACAATTAAGAAAAGATCATCATATTTTGCATCTTAAGAATACTCAAGACTCTGTTTCCCTGTGCATGCATTTGCGTGCTCATCATTTACCCAGATCCCACATGTCCTCATCATTGACATCCCGTGGAGTCTCATTACGCACAACAGACCCTGATCTTGTGTGAATTTCAGCCTTCCGTTTGGCTACCATGGTAACCAACAACTCATCTAATAGGATGTCATTAAAAGGGTTGAAAATGTGGAACAGTATTGGTGGAAAATGTGGAACAGTTTTGACCTACAGGCATTTTAGATAATATTTTATAAACATATTTTATTTGCAAGCTTAATACATACATATACAATGTACCTTGATTTGGGTCAGCAAATATTAAACAAACTAAAGTTGAATGAAATACAATCAATTTAAAAATTTATTAAGTTTATCTAGAATAGTTTTTTTCATAGCCCTTTTCTTTATTCACAACCCTCTTACCTTCTGTTGGAGGTGGGGTTGGTGGCATTCCAACATAGTTAATTGATAGGTCCAGCCTCACCTAGAGGGATACATGTTCACTTTTTAATATTTCTTAATATATGAAGGCAGTAGATAATTTATCACAATACCAACAATGATCTGGTGATTTTTGCTATAAAAAAAATTAATGTTTGCAACACAAACTTTATATCTTTTGCAATAGCCAATGCCAATTTTTACAATATTTTCCAACAATACTTAATGAACTAAACATAAAATGATGTATCAAATGCATTACCAATGGCGTGAAAGCATATTTATACATCTTGAAATGCCTGAAGTATGTATTCACTACATATTCTGAGACGAGCCGCACTTGATCAGCCGAAAACAGCTCAATGCTGTGTGGGGGTCTCTGTGAAAGAGGAATGACATCATCACATATTTCTTGGGTCATTGGGTATTGATGTAACAGCTCATTAAGGTAGCGCACCTCTAATGGGCACATATCCAAATATAATCTAATTAATTATTTTCTTAATCAGCATCATTTCACTGAACTACATGCAAATTTGTAGGTAGGCTTTCCATGCTTTTCAAAAAAATATACCGATTTTTTCAAAACCACCCCCACGCTCGGCTTTTGTCCAATTTATTTTCACCCCTGGGGTATATAAAAGTTCCATAATTCATTCAAATTTCCAAATATGGGCATGCAGTTGGTGTGTACAGATGCTGTAAAGGTGTTTAAAGTTAAAACAAGATGAAATAAGTATTCTTTTACAGACATTTATTTTTTACAAATTTTTATCTATGGAAGAGCGCCATGAAATGTAAGTGATTTCAGCCAAGTAAAAATTGGGTCGGTTAGACACAAAGTGTCATAAAATTCAAAATAGTATCATTTAAGTCATATTTTAAACTTAGTTTTTATAGAAACACTATATACAGCAAAAATACCAAGAAATAGACAGATTTACCGTTTACTTTTTGAAATAAAAATAAAAATGCAACATGCATGGTTCGTATTTTCAACAGTAAATCACCCAATTTCGCCATAACGTTGTTTTAATTTTAATAATTGAAGAATGTGCATAAAAATTGCAACATATTTAACAATAAATATAGCTTATATGCCATATTAAATCAAATTACGTTAGAAAATAAATAAAACGCGTCGCAAAAAAGTATACGTCGTCGGCAGGATTCGAACCTAGTCTACCGCCTTAACCACTGGGCTACGGCACCTAATAGTAGGCTCTTCAACCTTCGAAGAAATCGCGGGAAATCATTAGAGGTGCGCTACCTTAAGCAATCATGATGTTGACAATAAACATTTTTGTACGATATAGAAAGCTGGTCTATAAGTCGATAGATCACACACAAGATTTTCTTTGAGAGGTTCAACATATGGTTTTTCATGTAATGTAAAAAATGCAATGAACTAGACTCTCTATTCAAATGGTGGACATTTTATCCTGATAACCATGATAAAATTAGGATAGGTTACATAATAAAAACTTACATTATATATAAATTGTACTCCGTTTTGTGTGCATTTGCATTAAGAATAAACAAGAATCATTATGAGACAAAGTACTCAAAACAATAGTTTTTTAAAAGCCTCAATTTATTGACTTGAATACCAAACTAAGTGATTTTGCAAATATATCTTAAAATGCACACATCACAATATTATTATTTACTTTAGAAATTTTCCATTTACAAACTTAATAAATTTTGAATATGTAATTAACACAAATGTTATGTTTTGTCCATGATCCATTTTCAGGTAGATTTGTGGATCAAATTTGGAAAGTACACTATTGATTTAAACTGATTAATTGTTGAAGATCAAAAAATTAACTGACCAACCTCTAAGATATCAAGACAAATTATACATCATTCCAATTAGTTGTAGTGACAGAGAAGGTTACATTTAATATCTGCTAAACTATACTTGTAAGTGTACCATATACAAATTGTTAGTGATATCATTTGTTGGTGTGATATTACCAGTATTACGGTAGCATAATACTGGCAGCCATTATTTACACACAACTTGGTATGTTACATTATTTCAGTGTTTTCAAAATATGCTTTGTACATTAATATAAAAAAAAGCTGTTAGTCTAAAAACCTGAACTCTATTTTAATTTGAATAATTTATGTATGTAGAATGACAGGTGTTTGATCATTATTCACATGGCAAATTAAAGAGTTTTAAGTGTCATGTTTTGTGGAATCTGACAAAGGCCAGAGTTCATCATGTATCTATGGACATTTTTTTTTCTTTTTCATAATTCAAAATAAACAAGGGATGTGTTTGTGAAACACTATGTCCCCATATATTTTACCTCTGACCTTGAAGGATGACCTTGACCTTTCACCACTCAAAATGTGCAGCTCCATGAGATATACATGCATGCCAAATATCAAGTTGCTATCTTCAATATTGCAAAAGTGTACATTAAATGAGCAATTTTGACCCATATATTTGACCTTTGACCTAGAAGGATGACCTTGACCTTGATTTTTCACCACTCAAAATGTGCAGTTCCATGAGTTACACATGCATGCCAAATATGAAGTTGCTATCTTTAATATTGCAAAAGCTATGGCAAATGTTAAAGTTGGAGCAAACAAACAAACACACAAACCAACCAACCAACCAACAGACAGGGCAAAAACAATATGTCCCCCACTATAGTGGTGGAGGACATAAAAACATCATAACATGGCATGCACAGCAAAAATGCTTGCAAGTCTGTTAATCCTAATGTGTTTAGTTTAAACCTATTTATTTTGGCTCAATTGCATATAAAGCCTTAGGCTTATTGAGACACTCTCATTTCTTCATGTGTTTGCAAAGGGGGGGGGGGGCATAGGTAGATAGAAAGTTTTAGACACATCAGATTAAAATTTAACTGTTCCTTAGTGGAAAGTTCTTGTCATTGACAAAGACTTACAAAGTTTTTTATGAGAATTACAGACACAAAAACAGGCCAGCAAAAAAAATTGGACCACATAGAGAACCACAAACAAGATTTCATAGAGAATGTATACTGGGTTAAAACCAAAATTCATTAGGCAAGAACATTTTTCAAAAACCTGCCAGCACAGCAAGTTGGAGTCCAAATAGATTTGGCAGAAAATTACACTTGCAGGAAATACAATAGGTCTACTTTAACCAGGTGTGACCTGTATAAACTATGGTTGTTTACTTCAAGCAAATCAAAAGACTGCAGCACTAAAGTACTGTCTTAGGGTAAGACACATTAGCAAACAACGATAACACTGTTGTCACCTTACCAGAAACCATTCATAATTAAGTTAAGGAAAGCATTCAAGACATACCATTATGTCATTTTTGGACAGACAACCAGACATCATGATATGAGGACAAGGTTATCTTCAACGTTGTAATACCGGTACAACTACAATATTTTAGAATGCCAGACAATAGATAACTATTTTGAATCTGGTAACAAGAAAGGCCACAGGTTTGGAAAGAACTGCCAAGGGTTTGGCTTACAATGCGATTAAAATAGGAAAGTTATAATTCAGGATGCTTCTGACTTATTTAGCTAGGCAACACACATGTCTAGCTTTGCCACAGTTGGTTTTAACTACATGACTGACACAACAAATTTTCACAAATCTATCAAATTGCAAAAGATTTTTGCAAAATTGCCACCAGTTTAGGAAGCCATCAACTTACAAGCAGCAGTTGGTATGGGTGAATGTAGAATTCTCTTTAGAGATATGTTGGGTGTCTCTCACTGAGTGTAGTGATTATTTGAAATTAGAATGCACAAAATAGACATCAACAGACACCTTCCATGTCAGTAAACAGAAACCTGAATCTTCTTGGAGGATTCCAGTTGATGAGCCAGAAACACCAACACAGATTACCTTTCTCAAGTTCAATGAAGATGATGGTCACAATTTACAAGAACACCCCATTGTCAGCAAAACCAGCATAATCATTGATCAGTATGTTTCTGCACTATGAGAACGTTGGTATTCCAAATATTGTTTCCTCAAAAAAGTTCAATGTTTATGATAATATGTTATGTCAAAATTAATCTGTTTCATTCAACCTGTAATTGTCATATTGTGTTAAGTACGATATAAAAATTCATACAAAAATACACAACAATGTTACCATACTTAAAGTGTCTAATTGAACTTGTTTAAATGTGGTTTCTAAATACATGTATTAAACAAGTTTATCAAAAGAAACTTAAAATCTATGCAAACGAATACAGAATTATGTGCACTATTTGAACTGTAAAACATTACATTAAACACATAATTTAAAGAAAAGCTATAATAATATATAGTTTAGTTCAGTTTAAACCTATTTTTTGGCTAACTTGCAGCAAAAGCCTTAGGTTTATTGAAACAATCTTGAGTCACTTTCCTGGGTAAAGCCATTACTTGATGTCTTTGGGAGGGGGTCTCAAGATTGCTCATGCAGTTGGAATGGAACCTGTGACTTCCCGGTTGCAAGGAAGGCAAACACCGTATCCACAATGCCATGGCGACCTCTACTGGTATATTGGAAATAATTTTGAGAGATGCCTAATTAATTATACATGTATTCCTTTTACAGGCCGAGGGGTCATGTGTATATGGGAGCTTACCATGTTTTAGTGAGGTAATTTGGAACTTACTTCCAAGATGATGTCATTTTCGTGATTTTGGTGAAAAGGAAGCAGATATTTTCACCCGGTAAGCCACTTAATATTTACATTTCTTTAAAATAATTACAGGTACGCGCTTTCTGCTCTACAGTGTTCGTGCTTCCCTCGGTTTTTGTTTCATAATCATAGACGTTGGGATACAACAGTTATTGAAGAAAAACCATTAACAAATCTGTTATCTTATTTCATGACACCGATTATTTGACGTTTGAGAAATTGGATGTACGATTCATTTTCTCATGTGATACACATTACCGGTATTGACGCATGTGTACAGTAGTATATAACTAAAATTACTCTGATTTCATTTTCCCCTGACGCCGTTTCATCTCCGATAACTAAATTATTGCCAAACTATGGTTTAACCCCCCTTTTTGAAACTAAATTTCTTTTAAGCCTATTTTGGGCCCTGACTTCCAAATAACAAACAGCTCTTTCCTATGAAATAGAGCTTGACACAAAATACCTAACCATCTTAAATGTTATGTGGTGCAATATAAGCGTTTTCTTAATCACATTACTTACTGTAGAATTATAACAATGCTGTACGAAAAACCTGCTGACAACTGAAATAATTGGCCTATTTTCCACAGGATGGGTTGTGGGGTGGCTGATGTACAAGATAATAGAATGTTTATCAGCACTTTTCAGTAATATTTTAATCAAATTCATGTATTTTATGACTTGTCCACCTTATTCTGATATGAACTTTTGTTAAACCATTATTTTACTGTCTTTTGAGGTGATACAGGTTAGAGGGCGATAATAAGCACATCTTTCATTGCAGTATACATGTGTATGTAATTGAGAATTTAAAATCAGTGGAGGACTGAATTACCATGCACCATTCATGGGGCACATTGGTTAAAATGTAGAATATGTAAGAAAGAGTCCTTCAACAGAGCCGGAATAAAACAGCAAATAATATACCAAGCACCAAACAAAAACATGTGCAGCTGATGTTTGTAGTGTTTTTTTTTATAAAGTCTACATAGACAAGTCTGATATATAATTGCTATGAGTGCTACTTAATTACATGTTTCATTTTTGTATATCAAAAGGCATGTAAATGTGTCAAAGTGATTATTTGTAAATCACAAAAGGTGTTATTTGTATTATAACCATTCAGAATTGTAAAGAAAAATCTCATTTATTTAAATGCTTCAAATACAAAGCTACCTACATTCACTGCATGACAGAGTACCAGCTCTTTGAAGTATGAAAATGTCTGATCCAGGTTGCCAAAGGGTGTTTCTGCAATAACAAAAATCGTTATTAGCCTTTAGTTTGGAAAAAAACTACACACAGAATTAATGGAAGTTTATTTGATCGATTTGCACTTGATTGATTGTTTTTCAAGTGACTTGGAGATAGATTCACATGAAAAGTTCATTTAGAAAACACAATTTTATTTGAATAGAAAACAGAATTCAGAAGAATTCATTCTCTGTTTTAGTGTGTTACACAATACATGCTTATCCTAAATGCAAATGTTTAATAAATGGAATATAATAAATGTATAAACAATAATTCAAAAACTGAGGTAGATAAAGCTGCTCTTCTCTAGTTGCCATCTGTTTATATTTTAAGTTTCAAGTAAATCCCTTTAGTATATTTAGAGTTATGCTCCGGACAAAAATTACTTCAAAGTTATATAAAAGGGGAGATAATTCAAAAACTAAGGTAGATAGAGTTATGGTTCTTGGTCACTGCACTTCTCCTAGTTGTCATCTGTTTATATTCTAAGTTTAAAGTAAATTCATTGAATAGATTTGGAGTTATGCTCCGGACAAAGTTTCGGCCGGACGGACAGACGGACAGGACCAATTAATTACTATACCACCTCTGAAATTC
The DNA here is from genome assembly GCF_020536995.1 of Dreissena polymorpha. NCBI lineage: Eukaryota > Metazoa > Mollusca > Bivalvia > Myida > Dreissenidae > Dreissena > Dreissena polymorpha. Next base: position 104,347,216 of record NC_068356.1, on the reverse strand, counting down.
GGCGGGGATAAAAAAACTATAAGAACACCTGTGCAAACTTCATGTGTTTTCTTGACAATTGAGAAGAAAGCTGATGTTTGTTCTTTTGTGAACTTATGTTCCCGTGCAAACTGGAGAGTGTAGTAGTATAGATCCATCACAATTCCTGTCTTCAGACTTGTTTTGTGGTCATCAAGATGGAATATATCTGCCAACACCCTGGAATACAACAGCACAGTATTGTTGTCAAATCTTGACAAAGATGTTTTCTTGTTTTTGTTGAAAAGCTAATAGAACAGCAAAAGTTTTTTTTCACCATTTTTATTATAACAGGAAGAACTTACCATTAATCACTTGCAAATGCTTATGAGTTATTTGTTTTCTGGTATCTCTGGAACTTAAGAATAAATGTACATGAAACTACATTTTACTAGTATTTTAAATTACCCTTAGAATGTCATTTATTTAAAAACTACATTGTGCATAACATCACAAAAATGTTCCTCACATTTTAATATGATCTGCATTTAATGACTCATTGATGCGATCTAGGTCATCCACTGTAAGGTCAGCCCTGAAAATTCAATTAAACATAAGTAATTTTATGAAACAGCATGATATGTTTCCAGAAAGTGACATATACATTATCATGCTGACTGACATCCTTCTTTGAAATACTATGAAATCCACTTTAACTCTTTGCATGCTGGGAAATTTGTCGTCTGCTAAAATGTTGTCTGCTGAATTTCTAAAATTAGCATTTTCTTCGATTTTTTTCAAAGAATATTATCAGAATAGCAAACAGTTTGGATCCTGAAGAGACGCCACGTTCTGTGGCGTCTCATCTGGATCCAAACTGTTTGCAAAGGCCTTCAAAATTCGGTTCCCGCACTGAAAGGGTTAACTCTACAAATTTAATCAGATTTGCTTGGTTCAAATATCAGATAATAAATGATGTTTTCTACCAAATGCTCACTAGTGAATGACAAATTGCCAACATTAACCTACAGACGCATACGTGGAGATATGATTGAAACATTCAAGATTATGAATGATAAATATGATTATAACCCAGAAGAACTTTTCAGCAAAAGAAGTGATATAACATCAGACAGAAACTTGAAACTTGCTAATTTGATGAAACGCCTATTTATATAATTATATTAAATGGCGTTGTACAAAACATATTTATGTACATAAAATTGATAAAAAATAAGAGGTGTTGATAATATTATGCAGCATTAATTAAAGGATTAATGATCTTAATATGTGTGATATAAATAATAATGCTGTAAGGAACTTGAGTAATAAAACAATACCGGCTACACTATTAAAACACAGTAAAAGTAAAATATTATGTAATAAATTGATATAACTAGAGTTAAGACAATAATTATAATGATAATATGAGCAAATATTTGGCAACATAAAGACACTGTTTTTCATTAACTAAAAGGATACGTAAAAGGATATTTCTGCACTCTGGCTGTCGGATCCCACAGCTACCGGTCACCTGTCATACTTAAGGACACTTCTTTTGGGTTTTAACCTTATTTGAACTATCGTGACTACAAGTCACAAATAGACTGACCAAGTGTGACTACAAGACACAACTTGAAGGTTAAAATTACAGTGTGACTATAAGACACAACTACAAGGCCTAAGCATGACTAAAAGACACCTGGTTGATGTAATTCAATCATTGAGCAATTTAGAAGCCCTAATGATTCTTGGTTACCAGTCACTTGTACAAAAAATATCCTTTTTGAGCAAAGAAGCCCGCACAATTCTTGAATTGCTTGGTCCTATGAGTCCTAGTGACAAATAAGCCCGTACAACTGAGTCTCGATTATTTTTTTAAATCACAGGTATTCAAATTAAAATAGGTTGTAAAAGTCTCTGAAGAGAAATGTTTTCAAATTCCTTTTGAAAATGGTTATTGATGTAAAAGTCCGGATGATTGATGGAAGGTCATTCCACAGTTTCAGACCAACAACTCTGAAACTCCTGTCCATGAAAGTTTTTCTCTTTGAGCGTTTTACATCATTACATCCGTCATACGAGACATTAGATCGTAGGTTACGTGCTGGTACTTTTTCTTTTAAAAGTTCTGTAAGGTATTTTGGCGCGTTACCAACAGAACAATTATACATGAAGTTCAGAATTTTGAATGTTATCCTAGCCTTTACTGGTAGCCAGTGTAGTTCATACAAGGCATCTTTTGAACTGTCATATTTCTGTCGGCCGAGTACCAATTTGGCACACATGTTTTGGATACGTTGCATTTATGACAGAACAAGAGGACATGAACAAATGTTATTTAAGAAAAGGGCACGATTAAATATCAAAAAGCACTCATTTATTTTCAAAACAGTTGACAATTGGAATAGTTTACCACCTAGTGTAGTTAATTTGCAATCAGTAAGAGCTTTTGAAAGAAGACTTGACCGATTCTGGAAAGATTAAGTGATCAAGTACAATTACAAGTCAACAGTCATTACGGTGTTGAACATCCATTATATTGACGAAAATAAAGAGCTGGTGTCACATGAGTAAATCCCTTCTACCAGAATCTACTATGTAACTATGTATGTATGTATGAAAATACGGTCTTAAAACCGATCATCAAAACCAATATACATATCTTTTAAAACAAAGAAAACAATTAAAAAAAATTACATACCAAACACTGACTTTAGCTTTGTGGTTTCGTGGCTGTAAAAGAAAAAAGAACAAACATACATTGATAAAAGATTATAGTATAGTTACCAACATATATTGTTTATCTCCATCTCTACATGTAAGCTAATATTTATGTCTATGTTATTTTTGCATTAAAAAACAGTTAAATTGATGTTTGGTCTTTTTGTGAAAGTAACAACAGATTTTTTTGAAGTCAATTATTGGTAATAAAACTAACTTTTATGATTAAAGACATACCCTAAGGCCATCTTCACAAAGTGTTTCATTGATAATTTTGTAAATCTGTTGCCATTCAAAATGACCTTTCTGTTTGTATAAAAACAAACACAAATAAAAAATATTTTATTCAAGCCTAGCTGTAAACAAGAGATATGTTTGTCAGAAACACAATGCCCCTACTGCACCGCTTTTTTTTACCTTTGACCTTGAAGAATGACCTTGACCTTTCACCACTCAAAATGTGCAGCTCCATGAGATAAACATGCATGCCAAATATCAAGTTGCTATCTTCAAAATTACAAAAGTTATTGCAAAAGTTTAACCAAGGTTAAAGTTTGTGACAGACAGACAGACAGACAGACAGACAGACAGACAGACAGACAGACAGACAGACAGACAGACAGACAGACAGACAGACAGACAGACAGACAGACACATACAATGACAGACGGACAGGCAAAAAACAATATACACCCTATCATTCGATCAAGGGGCATATAAATAACCTAAAACTGTACCTGTTGTGCCTGAAATACCACCTGCAGGCTGCATTGTTAAAGGGCATAGTTTGTTCAGTTGAAAAAGAGCACCGCATACAGGTGCCACACTCAGCTGCGGGTGCAGTTGTAAATAAATGAAAGCCTGTCACGTTTTTTTACTGGTCACGGTGACCTTGACCTTTGACCTAGTGACCCAAAAATGGGTGTGGCATGTAGAGCTAGTCAAGGTGCAGCTACATATGAAGTTTCAAAGTTGTAGATTAAAGCACTTTGATAAAGAGGCAATGTTCAAAACCTTGACAAAATGTAAAGGTTTAAGCACAAAGTGGACGACACGACGACGAGCTGACTATGACAATACCTCGGGTTTTCTCCGAAAACAGCCGAGCTAAAAATTGGTTTTCCAAAAATTCAACCTTCAAACCAATGAAAAAGCTCCTTGATACCTCATATTATAGCCGAGATATGCCCTTGACAAAATATATTAGCATGAAAATTCAGTACGGTAAATAAGGTAAAATTCTTTTTTAAATAATGACTCCCTTAATGAGTTGTTAATACCTTCAATAAGTTTCATGTTTTATGTCACTTTTAGTTTACAAGATATGCATGTCACACAATTTAAGCAAAATAAAACAGGAAATGACAGTAAAAATATTTAAGCAAAAGTAATGGTTCTTGTTATCTGTGAACTGCATATCTCCTCAACAAGCTGATGATCTATCTGTGAGGTGTAAACTTTATATTTCTCATAGATTAGAGATTTGATCTAAAAAAAATGGTGGCTTAACCAACAGGTCAGACAGACACAGGAAACCAGCATAACCTTCCATACAACTTTTTTTGTAAGAAAGGTACTCAAATGTAGTTTTCTTTGATGTTTACTTTGGCAGGCAAACATGTTTATAACAACCCGTATATTGCCTGTAAAAGGTACAAAATACTTATTTTTTATGGTTGAGCAAGGTCAGTATAGCTTTTAATCTTCAGTGAGTAAGATGAAATGACAGCATGCCTTTTAATAAAGGTAACCATAATTGTGTAATAACAAAAGATGTGTTCGTCAGAAACACAATGCCCCCTATTGCGCCGCTTTGAAAAAAATATATATAATGTGTTTTTTTACCTTTGACCTTGAAGGATGACCTTGACCTTGAACTTCCACCACTCAAAATGTGCAACTTCATGAGAACTCCGCTTTGAAATAAAAATAATTTTTTGTTGATCTTTGACCTTGAAGGATGACCTTGACCTTGAACTTCCACCACTCAAAATGTGCAGCTTCATGAGAATGCCGCTTTAATTATTTTTTTTTGACCTTTGACCTTGAAGGATGACCTTGACCTTGAACTTCCACCACTCAAAATGTGCAGCTTCATGAGATACACATGCATGCCAAATATCAAGTTGCTATCTTCAATATTAAAAAAGTTATGGCCAATGTTAAAGTTTTCGGACGGACAGACGCCATATATTTGACATTTGCCCTTAGAGGATGACCTTGACCTTCACCTTTTACCACTCATAATGTTCAGCTCCATGAGATGCACATGCATGCCAAATATCAAGTTGCTATCTTCAATAGTGAAAAAGTTATGGCCAATGTTAAAGTTTTTGGACGGACAGACAGACGCCATATATTAGATATTTGACCTTGAAGGATGACCTTCACCTTTCACCACTCAAAATGTTCAGCTCCGTGAGATGCACATGCATGCCAAATATCAAGTTGCTATCTTCAATATTGAAAAAGTTATGGCCAATGTTTAAGTTTTCGGGTGGACAGACGCCATATTTTTGACATTTGACCTTGAAGGATGACCTTGACCTTCACCTTTCACCACTCAAAATGTTCAGCTTCATGAGATACACATGCATGCCAAATATCAAGTTGCTATCTTCAATAGTGAAAAAGTTACGGCCAATGTTAAAGTTTTTTTTCGGACAGACAGACAGACTGACGGACAGTTCAACTACTATATGCCACCCTACGGGGGGCATAAAAACAGACCAGCTAGGAAAGAATGGTACCATGTAAGTTAAATGTCAAAATGTGTTTGACTGATTCTTATTGAGGCCTATCAATGTGCTACATTTATTTTGGACTCTAGCTACCCTACCTTTTCATATAAATTACTGACCCTGTTTTACACAGTACAGGTCTGTAAAAAAGCTGTGTAATTTACAGCAAATTATGATGGTTTCAGGCAGATAACTGATATGAAAGTTGCAAACATGCGTGAATATCCTCCAATTACCTTAAGTCAAGCAGTTAAGGAAACAACTAAAATAATTTCTGAATTAATTCAAACAATGCCGCAATAAACAATGTTCCTTTAAAGATTTATTTCATTCCCGTTCAACCCATGTCAAAATTGTTTATTTACAGCATGTTCAACCACGCAAAGCCGATAGTTCCATACACACCCGCAAATGACATACACTACGCGAATTGTTTACCTTAAGTCGAGAGGTCACATCAGAAAAGCGAGAGTACTCAATTGCAATAGGCAAATAGTCAACAAAACTTTGAAAATTCGATTCACTGAACAAATTTAGAGAAACTGAAAGATTTATTAAAATTTTTATATCACTTCTATTTACCATTTAACATGTTTCTGTTTCGGTCGATCTTCTTTTGAACATTGAGACGAAAAAGTGCTCAAGAATTGAAAAAGAAATGGCATTAGCAATTTGTTCAATTAAAATTTCAGCATGCATGTTACTACTAAAAGATTTGATAAAATTATCATCCAATCCGAACAGGGTTTACCCACTGAAAGTGTGTATATTGTCATGTAACCTATTTTCTCGATGTGCGCGCACAGATTTTTCCATGCAACATTTTCTGGGAATCGTGAAAAAATAAAATAATTTTCATTAAAATAAATCAAATACATGATAAAGTTGTGTTTACACTAGCGCAACGGTCTATAATTAATGTGCAATTTTAAAGAAGAGTACCGAAAAAAATGCACAGAAAAGGCATAAATTTGGATTATTTCAGTTGAAGTAAGATTTTTAAATACAATTAAACTGGTGTTTTCCTTGTTTTTGTCGTGTCTGTAATTATTTTCAAGCATAGTACAGCGATTTGTTTTGTCCAATTGGGAAAATTACCCGTACCAGTCCAATTGAGAAAAATTGAGTCCTCAAAACCTGAAAATTGGGAAAAATCGAGTCGTGAAACCCTCAAATTGGGAAATTGGTGTATTTGATTTTATGCTCCCAAATACTTTAAAATTGATTCTAAGTGTTTTCAAGCTGTCAATATTATATTTACCTAGGTTCAAACCATAGAGCTGCACAGGGAAACTAACAAACAGTTGCATTTTTTTACCTTAAATTGGGAATTTTTGGCCAGCAATTGGGAAATTCATAGTTTTTTTCGTAATTGGGAAAGTGCCGTTTACCGGTACTTTATTAAGAAGGAAAAAAAATCGCTGTAGTAATATTAGTAAAACAAAATACTCGGAGCGCATGCATGTGACGTCATCAGGAGAGCCGCGTTCTCAATGTAAAAAAAGTGATCGAAATTAGGTTATGCTCGAAATAAGGGAATCGTACGATACTAGGGCTCAATTTATCATTGTCAGCTGGGTACTTCTTAAATATACCCAGGTTACATTTAAGTACTTTTAAGATTACCCAGGGTGCATTAAGGTAGCACACGAGCCTTAAGTCTATACTAAAGAATAGATGTAAATATTATAAAACCAACACACTGCAATTATCAATATCAGCAAAAATGTAACTAATTCAGTAATTGAGACATTATCATAATATGCCATTGTCTCAACCTTATCGGTTTCGCGAAAGCAATTAATACACACTTGAATGATTTTTGGAACATCTCCAGTTTTGGGCTCATCGGGGAGAATCATCTTTATTGAATTGAACGATTTGTTAAGAGTCAATATGTTGTCATAGAAATCTGTCACATCCGGTATGTTCTAGTTACTCCCCTTTAGATTCAAAAGTGTACTCTGCGGTTACTATATATGGTGCCTGTTACCTACTGTGTTTTAGATTTTTGGTTAATGTAAAATCAGAGACGTAAATAACATCTACGTCTCTGGTAAAATTATACTATATATGGAAAAGAACACTCTCTAAACATAAAAATACTTCGATTAAAAAAAATACTGATATAAAGATCAAAATTATGATGCTGCAGTATGCCCTATCATAGAACAACTACACACAAATATTCACGATACCAGCTAGAACCATCACAATAAATGATAATTATATACACATAAAATCTGAGCACCAACAGTTTAAACGGCGCTAAAACTTAACGTATGCACATCTATTCCCCGGGGGGGGGGGGTAACTTCCCAAATTTAAGGGTAGGTATGTCCCGCTGAGACTTCCGAAATGTTACCCATTTTTATATCGGAACTCTGATAAAAAAGACCCATTTTGATACAAGATTTTTTAAAGCATACCCATTTGTATACGATACCATTGTGAAAATGGACCCATTTCAATACACGAATTTTTATAAACTGGACCATTTAAATACTAGAATTTGATAAAGTGGACACAGCAAAGTTTCTGCATCTTTCCCGTTACTGAAATTAAGTGTTTGATACCAATTTATATACAAGAATGCCATATATCATACCCATTTTGATACTGATACTTTCAAATCTATAAGCAATTAAATACAAGAAAATTTCTGATTTCAATACCCATATCTATACTTAGATGCTCAAAACCATGCCCACAGTCAAAAAAACACACCCCATAAAATCGGCACACCCCTATATACCCGTATATAGGAAGTTAGCCCCCCCCCCGGGATCTATTCATTTTCACGTGTTTTAAACGGGTGTTTTAAACCTCCACAACAGCAGTGCGCCGTTCCAGCTCCGTGTTTCTATAATTATTTATTTTATGTTATGTTCTAAAAGCATGGTATAAAACAACAATGTCTCTCCTGTCATCATAGTTTCTGGAGTTTCATGGTTATCTATTTGAAGTTAAAAAACTTCGTCCGTTGTACTACTGAATGTGTCTCACAACTGTGCCCTTTTCAAGAAGAGGCGCTTGGTCGAGTTTTGCACCTGAAGAAATAGACCAATGAACATTAGCTTTACATCTGTTTTTAGGAGAGCAACTTGTTAAAAGCCCCGGATATGCAACCTATTATTGCATCACGATTTGACATCAGTCCGCGAAAAAACTATGGACGTTAATCATACATAGAGGCGTTAATCAAAATGAAACTTGTAAGCAGAGAACTCGACAAAGGCGGTGCAGGGTAAAATGTTCATTTTCAATATGAGTTTTACTGAATTAATACATATGTCTTGACTTCGTCAGTTCGTGTCTGATCTACGTAATGTGCACTTATGGTCACAACATACTAAATAGTTTCCCCTATATAATTCAATGTAAAAGTGACATCTTTAAGCCAAAATAAATGCAACGTTTTGTACATAGAGACCCCCATAACCATACCTTTTCATAAAGGCCATTCTAAGCGGAGTCGATTTGTGCATTAAAAAAGATATGTCATGTACGAACCAAGAAAGAAACTGTCAAAAGTCAAAATCAACTGTTTTTGAAAATAAAAAATCGGCCTTTTTTTAGTTTCGTGTAGCCTTTTTCAGCGCAAACTTTTACAATAGTCTCTGAGTTTATCATATTTCAGGCATTTAGTAGTGAGCACCTATTCACGCCCTACTTCTTTCTTCAAAAGATAAGGCCAGAACAATAGTTTAAAGACAGTGTACAACATGCCTTCGAATCAACTATGATATTTTTTTAGAGAGTACAGCCCTACATGAAACGGTACATGAAACGGTTATTAAGTATACTGTAACCTTATAGTTATACACTAAAACTACGGAATACAGGCCTTTTCCACTCCATTTTGGGAAAACGCCACACTGGAATTTTGGGAATTTCGCGTCGTGAAAAAACCCATTTTGGGTAAAAAATTAATCGCACAACTGACTCAATTGGGAAAAATAATCGCATGTAAATAGTGTTTCTTATATTTCAAAGAAGCTGTTAACTCATGGTACATAACGACTATTTTCATAACAAATTATTAACATTTTACAAAATATTATGAACATGTGTGATAAGTGCAGGTTTTTTAATCTGATTTTGAGGAAAGGGCCTGGCCTTTTTTAGGGGAAAAAAAATTGCATGAAACGCCAGATTTTGGGGCAAATAAGGAAAGTCTGAAATAATCAATTTAACATATTTTACTGTTTTTTAAACAAATTCAAGGCAACAAATAATTTAATTATGCAATATTGTTCTATTGTCTACACTGGATCAAGTTAACTTATATAATTAAAGGTTTAACTAAAAATAAAATAAAATAAAAGTATTTATTTTTTTGGAATTGGGAATTATTTTTTTAATTAGGAAAAAAACAACCAGATTTGCATTGGGAATGGGGCCGAAATTTGGACCTGTGGCATAGGGCGGAAAAGGCCTGGAATACCGTTATGCCATCGTGGTCACAGGTGAAGGGCGCATGGCCATGTCACTTTAACACTATCAATATGTCATAAAACAACATTTTTCATCATTTTGAAAAAAAAAAAATTCTCTTTGCACTCATTGATTCCGTCTGTGCTTCTACTATGAAATTATGCAAATCTATCTCTGTCAGAAGCAGATGCTTACAATTGCCGTTTGATATTGCTTTAGACATAATTTAATTCATTGAATATCTGGTATTTTTCTTCAGGTATGTGACCATGATTCCAGAAGAAGCGGAAGACATGTGGCATGCCTACAATCTTGTTGGTGTAGATGATACTCTACAGTCTACTACAATAAGGTTGCTTTAGTGATGTTCATGTGTTCAATCAAAGTGGTGTATTTACAGCTAATGTGGTAAATTAAAGGGGTATTTTAAAAGCAAATATGACAAAATAGTACTCTTTAGAGTAGGAAAGTTAAGCACACATCTTTTTATGCCCCGGAAGGAGGGCATATAGTGATCGGACCGTCTATCCGTCCGTCTGTCCTTCCGTCACACTTTGCGTTTAGGTTTCGAAAAATGCTCATTACTTCTATGTTGCTTTAGATAGCAACTTGATATTTTGCATGCATTTGTATCTCATGGAGCTGCACATTTTGAGTGGTGAAAGGTCATGGTCATTCTTCAAGGTTAAAGGTCATATATTTGGCTTCAAAGCGGCGCAGAAGGGGGCATTGTGTTTCTGACAAACACATCTCTTGTTAAATCATGAATTAAATCGTATAAATACATTTTCAACTTTTTATGCACCCGATATACATGTAGTGATCGGACTGTCCGTCTGTCCGTCACACTTTGCGTTTAGGTTTCTATGGCGCTTCAGATTGCAATTTCATATTTGGCATGCATGTGTATATGGACAAGGTCTTTCCATACGTACACAAATTTTGACCCCTGTGACCTTGACCTTGAACTTTTGGTCTGCGTTTAGGTTTCAAAATCGGCATTTAGGTTGTGAAAAAAGCTCATAACTTCTATCAAGCCTTTATAGGGGGCATAAGTCATCCTATGGTGACAGCTCTTGTTAAAATTTGTTTTCATTTTCAGAAAAGTTTCAAATGAGACGTCAACTGGTAGCGTGAGTGTCAACAGGGTTAGAACTACGCTGACGATTCGGATAGAAACAATTGAGTGGGACACCCAGGGTTGTGTTTTGCGAGTGAAAGGCAGAAATATCCAAGAGAATCAATATGTAAAGGTAGAATTAAAAGAAGCATTTTTGTAAACCTATTTATTGAGTCAAATACAATATTTTAAATGGAAATACAGCATTTTGCATTCTTACATCCAGGGAATTTATTTTTTCAGATGGGAGCCTACCACACACTAGATCTTGAAATGAACAGAAAGTTTACTCTTGGAAAAAATGAATGGGACAGTATAGCACTAGACAGAATAGGTATCAGACTCAACCGTATACATCTTTATTGGCTAGCAGTGATTTTAGTCAAAATTTGGGGCCTAAATTTGGCCCCATTCAGAATCCAAAAAGTTAACAGGGATTTTTCCCAAAGTAATGCCCGAAATTGCCGAATTAAGGCTAAAAAATAGTGTTGTTGTTTTTATTAAAAGGTAACTTTTAATTCAGCTCTCTGTCCAGCTTTTTATGTCCCGGTGGGGTGGCATATAGCAGTCGCACTGTCTGTTCAGCATTCGGTTTTCCTAAACGCTGATTTTTGGAATGTGAGTCTACCTACATGACCTTCAGATGAAGTGTAAAATTAGTTTCATTCCGTTGATTTCTGGCTAAGATAAAGACCTTGGACTGATCTAAACTTTTGGAAGCAAAGGGAAGCAATAAGCTTTAAAGGGAGATAATTTTAATTTTTATTTGGCAGTTTCAATCTCTATTTTTGACAAGGAAAGAAAAGGGCATGCAGATTCGAGACAAAAGTGGATGTAGAAAATTTTGCTATAATAACTGTCCAAAGGAAAAAACTGGTTTTTAGATTGGGGAATGTCGGCGTGCGGGCGGAACAAGCTTGTCCGGGTCATAAATTTGTCGTTCATTGTGAGATTTTAAAATCATTTGGCACATTTGTTCACCATCATTAGACGGTGTGTTGCGCGAAAGAATTACATCGATATCTCAAAGGTCAAGGTCACACTTTGAGTTCAAAGATCAAAAATGGCCATAAATGAGCTTGTCCGGGCCATAACTATGTCATTCATTGTGAGATTTTGAAATCATTTGGCACATTTGTTCACCATCATTGGAAAGTGTGTGGCACGAAAGAATAACGTTAATATCTTCAAGGTCAAAGTCACCACGACTAAAAATTGATTTATTTTGAAACAAGGGGGGTTACTATGAAAAATCAGTTCAGTTTGAATTGTCACCCTTAACAGACTTTTTTTTCAAATTGAAAACCTGGTTTTAAGACAATTTTGTTCCTTGTCTGTAGTTCTTTTTGCACAAAAATTAAGCTATTGAGCTGATGTTTGGTATGTGAGTCTGCATACATGACAGATGAAGTGTGAAAAGTGTTTCAGTCCATTACATTTTGGCCAACTTATGGGCTTTGGTCCTTGGAATGTTCTATATACTATATTTTCCGGAGTTTTTTAACGGCAACACTTTCAGATATGGAGCTTATTTTTGGTATATGATTCTACCTACATGACCTACAGATGAAGTGTGAAATTGGTTATGTTCAATTGATATTTGGCTAAATAATAGGCCGTGGACTTAAACATTTTCTTTATAATAACCATTTTCAGGAGTTTTATTACTCAAGGCTTTCAGATATTGAGCGAATTATTGGTATTTGAGTCTACCTACATGACCGTCTTAGACTTGTCTCTATTATAACAGTTTTGGGAGTTTTTACGCAAGACTTTTAGATATTGAGCTGATTTTTGGTATGTTAGTCTACCTTCATGAGGTCCAGATAAAGTGTGAGTTTTGTTCCGGTCCCTTGATTTTTGGCTAAGTCATTGGCCTTGTTTTCTCTTAAATTGCTGCTGTTGGACTTCAAAGCACAGTATAGGGGTATTGTGTTTCACAAACCCAGCTTTTGTTGTCTTAAAATTTAGCTGTTAAAAGCAATTTTCTCAATGTTATAGTACCCCGGTATTTGCTGGCCAAAAACACACAACTTAATTTCTCAATTTGAGTCAAAGCGGTACAATTATTTTACCAATCTCAAATGCCCTAGCCCCATGCCCACAATGGTTTAAAATACTCGGCCAACTTAGCAAACATTTTTCAATTACATTCAGTTTGTTTATCTCAAAATTATAATAAAGTTGTGTTTTCACAATTTGGACTAACCGATGACACTGCCATTTTAGAGCTGGCGTGTGACCCAACTCAGCGTGCAGACCTGGCGGCCATTGTCATGCAAGAGGGGCTAGCACACTTATGTCTCATCACTCCGAACATGACACTTCTCCGAGCAAAACTGGAAACAAACATACCTCGCAAACGTAAAGGAAGCTGTTCACAACATGATAAAGTAGGTCTAGTTGTCAATACTGGTACAACTCTGTGTTTGTTTAGATTTGTTTTTGTCTGGAGTTTGCTAGATTTTGGAAAACTCAACTTATCTGGAGGTTCAAACTGGATTATTGGGTAATGCATAGAGTGTATCTAGCAATCAACTTATTCCGTGGGGTTAACTTTATTTTCAGCTAGGTATGAACTGTGTGGTCACCATTGTTGTAGATTTTGTTGGAGTTTTTAAAAAGGAAACTTTTCACAATTAGGTTTTCATATTTCAGTGGTACAGTAAAATGAACTACTGGTAGATAACACTGGCCACTGATATGGCCAACATCCATAATGAAGAACTTAAATAAAACTGCAACTTCCAAGTTTATGTCTGGGACCAAAATGTAAGGCATGAAAGTCCATGAAAAGGAATCCCAGCTCTTGAAGATTTTGGAAGCAATTTATAGTCTAAGCTTTACTCCTCACCCAAATGTGGGCATTGGCATCCCTGTAATGTTCTTGTGATGGTAAATATGCAACATATCACTGTTTATACTTAAGGTCTTTTTTTGAAACTTAACACATATTTTCAGGCTCAATGAGTCACTGACCCAGTTCCTTTGTTTGCAACCTGCAATTTAGCATAATACTTATTCATCTTTTTGTTCTCATAAATTTGGTTAATGTTAACATGCAAAATCTCTATGACACTGCAGGGGTTTTTTTTTGAAAAAGGGGAAGACGCTGGAAGCTGGGTAAAAGGGGAAAATCGAGCGCGAAAAAGACATATTTGGAGAAAAAATAAAAACTGTTCATTTCAATGTCTATAACTCGCCTACAGACTTCAGGTTTTTTTTTAGAAAAAGAGACATGCCTCTGACCTTTTTGTTCTTAAACACATGAACAAGTATGATATTAAAGTCAAAGTCCTAAATAAAGTTGCAGGGGTAGATCTAATAATGGGAAATGTTTTCAACTGGGGCCGGGGAACGATTTCAATATTGTGATTTCAATTTCATGATGAATGGGTTGACGATCTAGATCTGCTACAGAATTGGAAGGGAAAGGTGCGGCAGCTGCCGATTGTCGACTTTCACTTTCACAATAATCCGACAGTATTAATCGATGTTGATTACATGTACCTCCGAATCCTGCTGGGTTTCAACAGTTTTTGATGATTCATTCTTAAAAAATGCGTCAACGCAATTAATATTTTCCGAGTCCGAACGTTTTATTTTGTTCGTGTATGAACGCCAATTGTGAGACTTTTTTTCTGTTTTAACGTTTATACCCATCTTGGCTTTCACATAACCCGGATGAAAACTCGACTGGTTTCCGGTAATTAATTGACGAATCACCTTTCTCGCGCAAGACCGGAATGCAGTAAAATAGTCACATGATTAATACGATTAGTTGCCCGGTTTCCATGACGTAATTTAAGAGCTATAGAATCACTGGGATTCCCAGATTTGAGTGTTCGTCGGGAGAGAGAGAGAGCGAGATCGTTGTACATGGTACAAATAGGATAAGTGTCGACTTCCCAAAAGAAAGAAAAAAACATTTCTTTGAGGGTAAAATATTATATTTTGGTGAAAAATTATATTTTTGGAGGGGAAATGGTAGTTTTAGGGGAAAAATTCTGGTAGGGGAAGACGCCGATTATCGGCGTCACTTTCTTAGTAAAAAAAAAACCTGCACTGTTTTGACTGAAGGTTTTCTATCGAAACTCAAAACATGTTTTGGGTCATTCTTTAAGGTCAATGACCGAGTTTAATAACTCTGACATGCAATTCAGCAGAAATAATGCCCCGTTTTATACTTAGACAATTCAGATTAAGGTATGCGTGCAAATAATCCATATCACCTTGTTTACTGCAGATATTCTAAATAAAAGTTTGCATATGAGTTCAGGGTCTTTATGAACATTCACTGTCCATGATCTACAATTGTGGCCGGCTTTTAAGAGGGATTATTCCCTTTTATTTACTTGTAAGTCTGTTAAAGGTTGTCTGCAAGTTGAATTTCACGTTTAAGTTTGCATGCAACAAGTATGTAGTAAGAACAATCAGATGTAGTTTTGTTTGCAATTACTACATAATTTCTCTGTCTATTACTGTTTTTAAAATAAAAAAATTTGGTTTTTCATCAATCGTCACTGTTCAAGACCATAACTTTTACCAGCCTTTTATCATAATTAATCTCTCGTTTGTACTTTGTTGTCAGTTTAATGTTTACATGCATCTATTTTTTTGCAGGGACTTGCCAAATTTTATGATCAGATTATTCAAGCTATTTTGCGACATGTGAACTTTGACGGTAAGCATAAGTCTTTCCTTGAATTGTGTAAGTTTGTAAAACACAGTGTAAATAACGGATTATTAGACAAATTAAATATTCTACATACATGTATGTGAATTGTCATGCATAGTTACTGGTAGGTAGAAAATGCATAAAGCAATTCAATCACTAAATTATATAAATATTTTTATTTAGTTTTAACATTTCCATTTTTATACGCCTGTTTAAAAAAACGGGACGTATAATAGTTTCACCTTGACGGCGGGCTGCGTCCACAGCAGTGTCCGCTCTCTAATTCAAATAGTTTTTATCTGATCTTTACTAAACATGGTCAGAAGTTGTATCTAGACAATATCTAGGTCAAGTTCGAATATGGGTCATGCCGGATCAAAAACTAGGTCACAGGGTCACTTAGTGCATTTAAAATATTTAGCATGGTGTCCGCTCTCTAATTGAAGTACATGTAGTTTTCATCCGATCTTCACCAAACTTGGTCAGAAGTTGTATCCAGACAATATCTAGGTAAAGTTCGAATATGGGTCATGCCGGGTCAAAAACTAGGTCACAGGGTCACTAAGTGCATTTCAAGCATTTAGCATGGTGTCCGCTCTCTAATAGAAGTAGTTTTCATCTGATAATCGCCAAACTTGGTCAGAAGTTGTATCTAGACAATATTTAGGACAAGTTCGAATATGGGTCATGCCGGGTCAAAAACTAGGTCAAAGGGTCGCTTAAACCATTTCAAGCATTTAGCATGGTGTCTGCTCTCGAATTGAAGTAGTTTTATCCGATCTTCACCAAATTTGGTCAGAAGTTGTGTCTAGACAATATCTATATGTAGGTCAAGTACAAATATGGGTCATGCCAGGTTAAAAACTAGGTCAAGAGGTGACTTAGTGCATTTCAAGCATTTAGCATGGTGTCCGCTCTCTAATTGAAGAAGTTTTCATCAGATCTTCACCAACTTTGGTCAGAAGTTGTGTCTAGATGATATGTAGGTCAAGTTCAAATATGGGTAAAGTTATCAAGTTGTCCAAAGCCTTAAAACAGTCGTATCTTGTGACAGTTTGGCACTCTTGTTAGAAATGTATTATTGTACTTAACACTCGCATACAGGTAGTGTTTATGAAGGAAATAAAACGTTTAACATGTTTAAAGTATTTCTAGCAATATTACATGGCATGTGAATTCAAATGTAGTGTTACATGCTTCTTACTAAATATTTTTGATGTTTTCAGTGGTAAAATGCCTTTTAATAGCCAGCCCAGGATTTGTGAAGGTAATTTATACATTTTCTTGATATGTTTATATGTTTGCTGAAATATACTTTTTTAACTAAAAACATTTGAATATTTGTCTCTTTCTTGTCTGTCATCAAATAAGATATGAACGTTAAAAAATAAAATAAGTAATAAGATTCTAGCATATTCTGCAATTGTTGAGCCGTTTCAAGCGCAATCCTAAGTGCTAACAATATTTATTCCTTTCGTGCTTAGTGTTAATTAAAACAGTTGAAATTAAGATATTTGAAATTAAATACCTATACAATATTTCAGGACCAGTTTATGGAGTACATGGTCCAGCAAGCAGTAAAACTGGACTACAAAATGTTAACAGACAACAAGTCTAAGTTTGTCTTGTGTCATTCCTCCTCTGGATTTAAACACTCTCTGCAAGGTGAGCCATGCTTCAAGCTTGGGATAGAAGTCAGCCTAACATAACCCATATGAGTCGTGTTCTGAGAAAACTGGGCATAATGCATGTGCGTAACGTGTCGTCCCAGATTAGCCTGTGCAGTCCGCACAGTCTAATCAGGGACGACACTTTCCACTTTTATGACATTTTTTGTTTAAATGAAGTCTCTTCTTAGCAAAAATCCAATTAAGGGGTAAAGTGTCGTCCCTGATTAGCCTGTGCGGACTGCACAAGCTAATCTGGGACGACACTTTACGCACATGCATTGTGCCAAGTTTTCTCAGAACAAGGCTTATATTATTTTTAGCTCATCAATTTTTTGAAAAAAAAAAAGAGCTATTGTCATCACCTTGGCGTCGTAGTCCGGTTAAGTTTTGCGTTTAGGTCCACTTTTCTCAGAAAGTATTAATGCTATTGCATTCAAACTTGGTACACTTACTTACTATCATGAGGGGACTGGGCAGGCAAAGATAGATAACTCTGGCGTGCATTTTGACAGAATTATGTGCCCTTTTTATACTTAGAAAATTGAAAATTTTGGTTAAGTTTTGTATTTAGGTCCATTTTATTCCTTAAGTATCAAAGCTATTGCTTTCATACTTACAACACTTACTAACTATCATAAGGCAGGGCTCACGCTGCTGCCAGACATTATCGCCAATGGCGATTATTTTATCCAACTGTTTATTATTTCTTAAAATTGTCTAAAACAAATGGCGATTATTTTATCCGCCGACATAAAAAAATTACCTCTAAAAGTATTACGACGAGCACGAAACGCTTGTAAATCGGGACTGCACAGCAGGAAATATCAATATAAACGAGATGACTGTGTACACACTCGACCCTGTGTATTGTCACGCGTCACTTAACTTCTGCGACATCTTTGCCTAGAGCGTTTTTCTCAATCAGTGTCCGACAAAAGTGATATATCTCGGAATACCTCTTTAATCTCGCCATGCTTTACAAATAATCGGTTACTGTCAGATCATCGGTATTTTTTCGCAAATTATTATTTAATCGTCATTATTGAAAATCGTCGCGAATATTGTCGGCTAGTTTTGTTTTTCACACTTTTTAGCCGGATTTTTTTGGAAAAAATCTCGGCTTATAGATTGATGTTGTCGGGCGGGGGGGGCGGGCGGGCGGGGGGGGCGGGCGGGCGGGGTGGCGGCGTGCTCGAAAATGTTAAAGTTCTTATTTCATGGTATAACTTTGGTATGCTTGGACCTAGAGTCTTCAAACTTGAAATAAAGATTGGCCAGTACTAGAAGATGACCACTGGTCATTTCAATGTCATTCATTTGAAGGTCAAGGTCACTGTGACCTTAAATGTTAAAATGTTAAAATTGTTATAACTTTGGTATGCTTGGACATAGAGTCTTCAAACTTGACATGAAGGTTTGCAAGCACACTTAGATGACCACTGGTCATTTCAAGGTCATTCATTCTAAGGTCAAGGTCACTGTGACCTTGAATGTAAAAATGTTAAAGTTCTTATAACTTTGGTAGGTAAAAATGTTAAATGTCAATTCAAGTTCATATTTGTGACCTTAAATGTTATTGTTGTTCATGTATATGCATGCATTCAAAACATAACACAAGGTTTGCTCATGCCTTGAAAAGTACTTACATTTCATTTTGACCTTTGAACAATATTTCAGTAATTTAAGTATTGCATTGACAAAAACACGAAAGGTACTTTCCTGTCATTTAAATCAAAAATCCGGCTTCAATGCGGTCATCTCCGACCGCGGAACTCTTGTTTTCGCAATTAGATTACGATAAACATTGCTTGATGAATTAATTATTTAATCGCCATCAACTGATTATCCCCGTAATTACTGCTGTTTGTCGTCTGCTTAAACATTTCTTTATGTGTGATAATGATATATATATATTTTTGTAATTATTTGGTTTACTTTGCTCAAATGATATGTTAATTGCTTTAAAGTCAGCGGCCGCTAATTGTCGTCTGCTTTAATGTTTTTTTTATAATAAAGAAGCCGATTTTGTTATTTTCTGAAATTTAATGTGTTTTTGTTGCTCAAATTACTAATGAAGGTTAAAAACATTCGACACTTCTCAAAGGTATAAAAACTTGAGATTTGCAACGTTGCAATTATTCACGTTTCAATATGGGTCGTTCCAAACAAAAGCTTTTGCCACTAAAAAGTGACAATAAAGTTCGGAAATCGAGTGCATTTGGATTTAGTCGGGAATTAAGTGCAGAATGTGAAAAATGCGAAAATAATGAGAAAAATAATGAGTAAAGTAATAAGGACATTGTGTCTCTGGAATCTTCAGCTCAAGTGCCTAAGTCTGTAAGACAAAATAAATCAGTGCTCAGAAAGTTTCGCCCCAAATAGCAACACAATCGCGATTGGTTAATCTATGACCCTATTACAAAAGCAATGTTTTGCAAAATATGCCAAGAAACAAAAATGGACAATTGTTTGTGTCTGGATGTACCAGTCTGATGTACGTGACTGTGTATGTTTGTATGTACATGACTTTGTATGTTAAGCCATGATTATATTTTAGAAAATGACACACTGATATCATGCTTGTTTTTAAGTAAATATAACAAATGAATAGATATACATTTAATAAAACATGCATAAAATTATATTCGTTTTTTTTGTTTTTGCCTTCAGTACCGTTGTGCGGAAAAGCCCGCGTCTGTTTTGGCTATTATTTTTTTTAAGAAAAAAATTATGGCTTTTATTTTCTGAAGGCCAGAGTGAGCACTGATAAGGGGACTGTGCAGGCAAAGTAATGTAACTCTGACTGGCATTTTGACAGAATTATGTGCCCTTTTTATACTTAGAAAATTGAAAATTTGGTTAAGTTTTGTGTTTAGGTCCACTTCATTCCTACAGTATCAAAGCTATTGCTTTCATACTTGCAACACTTATGAACTATCATAAGGCAGGGCTCACGCTGCTGCCAGACATTATGGCTTTTATTTTCTGAAGGCCAGAGTGAGCACTGATAAGGGGACTGTGCAGGCAAAGTAATGTAACTCTGACTGGCATTTTGACAGAATTATGTGCCCTTTTTATACTTAGAAAATTGAAAATTTTGGTTAAGTTTTGTATTTAGGTCCATTTTATTCCTTAAGTATCAAAGCTATTGCTTTCATACTTACAACACTTACTAACTATCATAAGGCAGGGCTCACGCTGCTGCCAGACATTATCGCCAATGGCGATTATTTTATCCAACTGTTTATCAGTGCTCCAGCCAGCTTTTCAAAATAGAGGGGAGCTTCCCCAAAAAGGGCACATTTCACGCGCTATATTGGAAAATAGGGCATTTGGTTATAAATATACTTAAGTGTATACTTTGGTTATACTATATACTTATTAATTGTAAACACTAGTTCATTGGATTACTTCACCAATTGTATGCTGTTCCTCATTTTGTGTTATGAAATTACAATCAGTGCACGCGTACTTTTTGAAAATAGGGCATTTGGTTATAAATATACTTAAGTATATACTTTGGATATACTATAAACTTATTAATTGTAAACACTAGTGCATTGGATGTGTGTAGGGGAGGGGGGATTTTGATGTTTTTTGTATCACCTATCATCATTGAACTGCATGTTAATCTTTCAGGTTCCAGTTTCAGCATCAGTGGCCTTTGAGAAGAAAATGAAATGAAGAAAACATGAAATAAATTCAGGGGTGTCACTGGGTCAAAAAAACGTTGTGACTGTCACTACTTAAATTCGTTGCTTTAAATAACTTTGAGCCAATGTTTGTCCACAATAATAATATTAATTAAAACAAAAATCTATATTGACAAATTTAAAGTCTAAACAATGAATCAATGTCACCATGAAGTAGCATCCAGTCTGGAGATTAAAATGAAACATGAAACATTGTTCTTGTTAATAATAGGATATATTTATTTCACAACACGTTATTTCAACTAATGTCAACAACGTTGACAGTTTTGTTAGGTCGCG
Organism: Dreissena polymorpha; assembly: GCF_020536995.1. Taxonomy (NCBI): domain Eukaryota; kingdom Metazoa; phylum Mollusca; class Bivalvia; order Myida; family Dreissenidae; genus Dreissena; species Dreissena polymorpha. The sequence continues at coordinate 104,325,896 of NC_068356.1, read as the reverse complement.
AAAATATATGACAATATCAACATAACATTTTACTTGCAGAGTGATAAATCCTCCTTCCAAACAAGTTCTTTATTTGTTGAAATAACAACTGTCTGCACTTATTCATGTTAAAATTCATCATGATTGAGGACAGACAGTGTTTGCAAATTCAGAAATAAAATCCAACCACAAATATGTTTTCCATGCCGTAATTTCGAACTAAAAATTAACCGCATATTCGCATTTAAAAAAAGATGATTAATTTTCAAATGTTAATAGGTATATTGAATTAAAATCACTATTTTTGCAAACAAAAAAGTATAGCCAAAGAATTCAGAAGTTTAAAAAATCAATAGTGCTTAGTTTGATTTCATTCGAGTGTGATTGTGCCTAACCAAGCGTGACCTCAGAGATAATCTTTCACAGCATGTGACTATCGGCTGCAACAAAAGGCTAATTAGTGATCTGATAACAAACCATGCCCTTGGGGCTTGTTTGTTCACAATGTGTTGACTTAACACACCCCAGGCAGTCATGTACCGGCAACTTAAGGGTGTTACCTGTGTATTCATGTTGATGTTTCTGGCGATTTATACGGCCTGAAAACAGGAATTTACTGTAGAGACCAAAAGGGCAATTGACAGAAAAATAGAGGGGCGCTTTTTAAGTGGGCAAATTTTAGAGGGGCTCAGCGCCCCTCTATTCATTGCTAGCTGGAGCACTGTTTATTATTTCTTAAAATTGTCTAAAACAAATGGCGATTATTTTATCCGCCGACATAAAAAAATTACCTCTAAAAGTATTACGACGAGCGCGAAACGCTTGTAAATCGGGACTGCACAGCAGGAAATATCAATATAAACGAGATGACTGTGTACACACTCGACCCTGTGTATTGTCACACGTCACTTAACTTCTGCGACATCTTTGCCTAGAGCGTTTTTCTCAATCAGTGTCCGACAAAAGTGATATATCTCGGAATACCTCTTTAATCTCGCCATGCTTTACAAATAATCGGTTACTGTCAGATCATCGGTATTTTTTCGCAAATTATTATTTAATCGTCATTATTGAAAATCGTCGCGAATATTGTCGGCTAGTTTTGTTTTTCACACTTTTTAGCCGGATTTTTTTGGAAAAAATCTCGGCTTATAGATTGATGTTGTCGGGCGGGGCGGGGGGGGCGGGCGGGCGGGGTGGCGGCGTGCTCGAAAATGTTAAAGTTCTTATTTCATGGTATAACTTTGGTATGCTTGGACCTAGAGTCTTCAAACTTGAAATAAAGATTGGCCAGTACTAGAAGATGACCACTGGTCATTTCAATGTCATTCATTTGAAGGTCAAGGTCACTGTGACCTTAAATGTTAAAATGTTAAAATTGTTATAACTTTGGTATGCTTGGACATAGAGTCTTCAAACTTGACATGAAGGTTTGCAAGCACACTTAGATGACCACTGGTCATTTCAAGGTCATTCATTCTAAGGTCAAGGTCACTGTGACCTTGAATGTAAAAATGTTAAAGTTCTTATAACTTTGGTAGGTAAAAATGTTAAATGTCAATTCAAGTTCATATTTGTGACCTTAAATGTTATTGTTGTTCATGTATATGCATGCATTCAAAACATAACACAAGGTTTGCTCATGCCTTGAAAAGTACTTACATTTCATTTTGACCTTTGAACAATATTTCAGTAATTTAAGTATTGCATTGACAAAAACACGAAAGGTACTTTCCTGTCATTTAAATCAAAAATCCGGCTTCAATGCGGTCATCTCCGACCGCGGAACTCTTGTTTTCGCAATTAGATTACGATAAACATTGCTTGATGAATTAATTATTTAATCGCCATCAACTGATTATCCCCGTAATTACTACTGTTTGTCGTCTGCTTAAACATTTCTTTATGTGTGATAATGATATATATATATTTTTGTAATTATTTGGTTTACTTTGCTCAAATGATATGTTAATTGCTTTAAAGTCAGCGGCCGCTAATTGTCGTCTGCTTTAATGTTTTTTTTATAATAAAGAAGCCGATTTTGTAATTTTCTGAAATTTAATGTGTTTTTGTTGCTCAAATTACTAATGAAGGTTACAAACATTCGACACTTCTCAAAGGTATAAAAACTTGAGATTTGCAACGTTGCAATTATTCACGTTTCAATATGGGTCGTTCCAAACAAAAGCTTTTGCCACTAAAAAGTGACAATAAAGTTCGGAAATCGAGTGCATTTGGATTTAGTCGGGAATTAAGTGCAGAATGTGAAAAATGCGAAAATAATGAGAAAAATAATGAGTAAAGTAATAAGGACATTGTGTCTCTGGAATCTTCAGCTCAAGTGCCTAAGTCTGTAAGACAAAATAAATCAGTGCTCAGAAAGTTTCGCCCCAAATAGCAACACAATCGCGATTGGTTAATCTATGACCCTATTACAAAAGCAATGTTTTGCAAAATATGCCAAGAAACAAAAATGGACAATCGTTTGTGTCTGGATGTACCAGTCTGATGTACGTGACTGTGTATGTTTGTATGTACATGACTTTGTATGTTAAGCCATGATTATATTTTAGAAAATGACACACTGATATCATGCTTGTTTTTAAGTAAATATAACAAATGAATAGATATACATTTAATAAAACATACATAAAATTATATTCGTTTTTTTTGTTTTTGCCTTCAGTACCGTTGTGCGGAAAAGCCCGCGTCTGTTTTGGCTATTATTTTTTTTAAGAAAAAAATTATGGCTTTTATTTTCTGAAGGCCAGAGTGAGCACTGATAAGGGGACTGTGCAGGCAAAGTAATGTAACTCTGACTGGCATTTTGACAGAATTATGTGCCCTTTTTATACTTAGAAAATTGAAAATTTGGTTAAGTTTTGTGTTTAGGTCCACTTCATTCCTACAGTATCAAAGCTATTGCTTTCATACTTGCAACACTTATGAACTATCATAAGGGGACTATGCAGGCAAAGTTATGTAACTCTAACTGGGATTTGGACGGAATTATGGGCCCTCTATACTTAGAAAATTGAAAATTTTGTTAAGTTTTGTGTTTTGGTCCACTTTACCCTTAAAGTATCATAGATATTGCTTTCATACTTGGAACACTCGCATACTATCATAAGGGTACAGTAAAAGGACAAGTTGCATAACTCTGGTTGTCATTTTTACGGAATTATGGCCCTTTTTTGACTTAGTATCAAGGCTATTGCTTTCAAACTTTAAATACTTTCATGCTATCATGAGGTTACTGTACGGTGTACCTGGCAAGTTGAATTTTACCTTGACCTTTGAATGACTTTTTGTTGTTTTTTTTTTTTTTTTTTTTAAGATCATCTCACAAATGACCACCACACCCTCACACAATACTATACCCCCCACCCACCCCCCAAATTGTTTTTTTTGAAACAGTTAAAAAACTAAAATATTCATTTTTATTATTTTATGTTTGAAATACCGTCCAACCATCGCACCCAAGAATCCCGCCCACCCCCCCCCCCCCAATTTTTTTTTTTTTTTTTTTTAAGATAATCTCACAAATGACCACCACACCCTCACACTACACTATACCCCCCCCCCCCCACGAATTCCCCCCCCCCCCCCCCCAATTTTTTTTTTTTTCAGATCATCTCACAAATGACCACCACACCCTCACACTATACTATACCCCCACCCCACCCCCAAATTATTATTTTTTTAAACAGTTTAAAAACACAAATATTTATTTTTATTATTTTATGTTTGAAAAACCCTCCAACAATCGCACACAAGAATCCCGCCCACCCCCCCACCCCCGATTTTTTTTTTTCATTTTTTTTCCGCATTTTTAAAAGATAATGTAATAAATGTCCACGCCCCCACACTATACACCCCTCTTCACTCCACCCCTCCCTCCTTTGTGATTGAAAATGAGAGTCCCTTCACCTTTAAAAAGAAAATAGATGAGCGGTCTGCACCCGCAAGGCGGTGCTCTTGTTTTAATCAGCAGTACATGTGAAACTTATGGGCTGAAAATAGTCTCCCCCATTATTACTGCAGAATGGGATACATATATAGTGTTCACCTTGTGTGTGTTCTTGCCTTTTATTAAAATAGACAGGCACATTGGAAGATCAAGACGACATGTCATATGAGTTAGCTTGTGGTCACAGAGTGTTAAATTGATTTCCGTTTGATATGGCATCAAAGGATTGAGTGATGGGTGTCAAGGCCCTGTTTGGGGGAACTTGTCAATGAATTGACCCATTGGCTTTGTACTTAACATGTGCATTGGTCTTGAAC